>NW_026848367.1:0-232472 GCF_030435595.1 Desarmillaria tabescens | reverse complement strand
AGGGATTTCCTTTACCGTGGAAGGAGTCGATAAAACTCCTTCATGAACTTCGAAACGAACACCGCCCCCCGGTCGGATATGACTTTTTCGGGCATAACACCATAGGGCACATACACGTAGTCCCTTAGGATTTTAGCAAAAGCCAGGGACGTGAGTTCCTCGGTGCAGGGAATGGAATGATGGCCTTCGAAAAACGATCTACTATGACTAGAATGGAGTCAAATCCTTTCGAGTTTGGGAGTTTGGTAATCATATCGACCGAAATGTGGGTCCAAGGTCGCACTGGTACCCTCATTTGGGTGTAAAGGGGCCTTCCTGGGCGACGATCAGCCTTTGTTCGTTGGCACACTTCGCAGCCTTTTACATAGGCTTCCACATCCCTTCGCATGCGTGGCCACCAGTAGTCGCGAAGTACCAATTCCTTGGTCTTCTCAATTCCCGGATGTCCAGCGGTGACGTGGTCGTGTTTGAGGGCGATAATTTGCCCTCGAAGGTCCCGATCCACCGGCACATAGATTCGTCCGTCGTACCACAAAAGGTCCTGCTCGCGGGAGACCCCCTTTTCATGGTTGAGGGAGTCCGAAATGCCTCTGTCCCAGTGACGGGGATCATGCGTAGCCGCCTTGATTCTCTCGTGTAAGTCCTCCGCGGTCGGCATCACTAGAGCCCTAAAGTGTTCCGCCTTTAGGACCACGACGTCTCGATTGTCCTCCTTTCCTTGGTCGTGATCCGCCCTTCTGGATAAGAGATCGGCTTTACGGTTTTGAGCTCCCGGTTTATGGTGTAAACTGAACTGGTACTCCGCCAACTCCGTTACCCAACGGGCTTGTCGTCGGTTGAGTTTCTGGGGTTTGCGGAAATACTGGAGGTTCGAATGATCAGTCCAGATCTCGAAATCCTCTCGGGCCCCCATGAGGTATTGGCGCCATTCTTCGAGGGCAATCATGATTGCGAGCAGCTCTTTATCGTAGATTTCGTAATTGCGCTCTGTGACTGAGAGAGCCTTGGACAGAAACGCGACTGGTCGCCATTTCTCATCCTGCCATTGCGAAAGCACCGCTCCTACTGCCCCCTCGCTTGAGTCTGCTTCTACCCGGAACCGTCCTTGATCGAGGGGAATGGCCAGGACTACGTCTTCACGGAACAAATCCTTGAGTTTCTCAAATGCCTTCTGCTGGGTCTCCCCCCACGTCCATTCCTGCTTCCCGGTAAGCATTGTTAAGGGTCGAACGTGCTTGCTATAGTCACGAATGAACCGTCGATAAAAGTTGCAGAACCCGAGGAAGGATTGCAACTCTTGCTTCCTTCTAGGGATCGGCCAGTCCAAAAGGCCCGCGATCTTAACGGGGTCCATACGAATCTTTCCCTCGCTGATGATTACCCCCCAAATACTCCGTTTCTTCCACCTCGAACTCGCACTTCTCCGCTTTGAGGAATAAATGATTCTCTCGTAATATCTGGAGGACCTTTCGTACAATCCTCTTATGCTCCGCCTTGGTTTTGGAGGCAATGAGGATGTCGTCCAGATACACCGATACTTCCCCAGCGGTGATGAGATCCTTGAAGATGTCGTTCATCATCCACTGGAAGGTAGCCGGAGAGTTGGTGAGCCCGAAGAACATGACGAGGGGCTCATAGAGACCGCGATTGGTTCGAAAGGCGGCCTTCCACTCATCTCCCTTCTTGATCCGCACGTTATTGTAGCCCCACCGGACGTCCAGTTTGGTAAAGTACTTGGCCTTTTTCAGCCGGTCCATGAGCTCCCCGATAAGCGGTAATGGATAACGGTTTTTGATGGTCATCTCATTAAGCTTTCGGTAGTCTTGGACAGGTCGCAACTTCCCGTCCTTCTTTTTGACGAAGAAGAAGGGGGAGGCCATTGGGGACTTCGAGGCCTGGATGCGCCCGGTGGCTAAGTTCTCGTCCAAGAATTTATCCAACTCTTCTTGCTCTGTCGGATTAAGTGGATAGACCTTGCAATCAAGGTTGGCATTAGCATTAGGGATGAGCTCGATAGCGTGGTCCCAGGGCTTGCGCGGGGGAAGTTCATCAAAGTTCTCTTTATCGAAGATATCTTTGAAGTCCCGGTACTCTTCGGGTACGATGTCCTCGAACGATTTGACGTCCTTTTTGGCGTTGGCTTGGGCCGCGAGTTCGTTGGCCCTGGTTCCCATGGCTCGTACGTGGAAGGCTTCTTCGAAGTCTATTACCAGGATGGTATCTCCTTCCTCATACTCGTCCCATCGTGCAGAGGGGTCGGTATCGGGGAGGGAAAAGGGAATTTTCCTACAAGTACACCGGGCCAGGGTAACTGCTCCGGTGTCCCAATCAATAAGCGGGTTGTGGCGCTGCAACCAGTCGTGCCCTAAGAACAGGGGCGTGGAGCCCAGATCGACTACGGCAAGCTCGATCCGTTCCACGTGGTCCCCTATTGTTAACCGCACCTCGGCGTATTCGGTGATATCGCCCCCCTTGTTGCGCGTGCCGTCGGCATTGTAAACCGGGACGGGTCGGGCCGCCTTTTTCAGGTTGAGGTCATGGGCTTGGGCCCAGGCTCGATCAATTGAGCTGCCGGTGGCCCCGCTGTCGACCAGGGCGCTCACGGCATGGGTCTCCCTCGTATCCAGAGTCTCTAGTTGCACTTTTATTGAAACATTGCGCCCCTTCCTCCCTCGTATGTACATTGGCGGCTTCTGCAAGTCCTCCATCCATTGCCACCGCTCCCTGGCCTGAGCGGCCGTTTCGGTCTGCTCTTCCAGCTGATGACACAACTGATCGGTCACTTCCTCGCGTCGTCGCGGGTGTACCCATCCGTTGAGAACGGCACGAGCTGCCGCATCTCCTCGAGCGATCCGTAATGCTCGGCGGGTCCACAGAATGCCATGGGGCTCGTAGTACATCGCCGCAAATACCTTTTGGTCGTTGGCATTCGCGGTGAGAGAGATGGCGGGCGACGCTGGTCTCTTGGGAGTTACGACGGGTATGTCGGACCGTAAGTGGGCTTCTTCGTCGTCGACTTCTTCCACGGATACCTTGGGTCTTGTACTCGTGCGCGGCAGTTGGTCGCCGGGCCGGTCGGTAAGGCCCCTCGGTGGCATTTGGTCACCTTCCGACGAGTCGGTAGAGGAGGGCGCTCTGCCCTTTCTTCGGCCCTGGCCTCGGGCGTTTGTGCGCGGCGTTGTAACCTCTACGGTTGTCCTGGATTCACTGCTCTTCCTAGACCCGGCGGTACTTCGGGCTACCCTTCGCGGATGCACACATGTTGGCTCGCTCGCGGGGTCTACACCGTTGTTCCTCGGGTGTCCCTCGGCTACTGAGTGCAGGTGGTCCTCTGAGTTCACGGCCTCAGCTGCTTTTCCGACGCCTCCCACTGGAACAGACGCCTCAGGAGACGCAGGCCCAGCGGGCTGGGCTGACGGCCTTTCTCCCACTCCGGGCTGACCTCCCTTCGTCAAGGGTGCAGTCGAGACTCGACCTAGGGGGCTCTGCCCTCGCGGGGCTTTCCCTGTGCGGTCGGCCGGGGGTTCCTGAGCTTGGACGGCCCCTAGGGGTTCAGTGCTTGTCGCAGGCCGTGACGAGCGGCGGTAATCCCCTCCTACGCCATAGGCGGTTTGCGATTCTTCATTCTTAGCTTCTTCGACTGGTAACGCGGCGAAAAAATTGGTATATTGTTCATACGGAGTCCCTACATAGGTAGTATAAGTCCGGCTAGAAGTACATGATTGCGCACCAACAGAAACTAAGTCCTTGGCCGACGTCGTCGAATCGCTTATTTCGACGCCGGCTGGTCTTTTGACGACTTATCGTCCTTGACCTCCTCGATCTTCGTATCCTTCCCGTTTTCCTCCTTCACAGCTTCTTCGAGTAATTGGCGGAGGCGGGCGACGTTAGGTTTTTTGCGTGGTGGGAGTTTGACGGGAAGCCACTTGGACTTGTCGTCAGGGCACTTGTGCTTCGGGGTCCATCCAGTGTTCCCACACTTGAAGCAGCGCTTGTCGGACCGCAGCTTGTCGATCTCCATTGGCTGCCCGGTACCCCCATATGTTGTCCCCGTGGCGTCCTTCTTATCGCCACCGGAACTGCTTCCCTTCGATTGATTGCCTCGACTCGAACCGCCTTGGTTCGAGGAGGACTTACTGCCCAGTCCTTGGGCTACTCCGTATCGGTAGTTCGCGTCGATACGCAATACTCGCGCCTTCCACTGGGCGTAGGTTGTGGGGCGCTCGTTGTCCCCATGCATAACCGTGTTGCGCACCGTCGGCCTTATTGCCGCTTCTACTGCTTCGAACATCTGTTTTTCGTCTCCGAACTCTTCGCACTTATGGGCCAGCCGCTCGAATTTGGCAAAGAACTCGACTGCGGACTTGAAGTCCGCCTGTCGGATCTTTTTCCATTCTGACTTCCATATCGTCAGCTCCGCTACTTCGCGGAATTCGCGCCTGAGGTCCTCGGAGAATTCCGCCCAGGTGGGGAATCTCCAATGACCGTGCGGGTCCCTGTAGCGGTAGTACTGATCGACCCACCACTGTTGTGCGTCCCCTCGTAGATATCCCTGGGCGAACGTGATGCGATAGGGGTTCTGCCCTTGATCGTTCATAGTGTAATACATGGGGAACACCGCGAAGTAAACTTCGCAGTGGTGTAAGAAGCGGGTGATGTCGGAGGAAACCCCAGTAAAGTATTCGGGCTGGGTCACCAGCTTGGGTTTTACGTCATTCCAGGGGTTATTGACGGCTCCCGGCGCGAGTTGCCAGGGAGGAATCGGATCGGGGGGAGATGGTACATGCGGTGGTACCGGTGGCTTGGGCGGTCGCGATACCGAGCGTAAGTTTCGATTTTCCCCCGGGGGAGGGTATCCCGCGGGGTCCGGGTACGGTGGTTGCTTTGGTGGAAACGGGGGTACCGTTGACCCCTTTCCCTTGTCGGTGCGAGACGGCCCAGCGCCTGGATCGTCCATGTCGTCGTCGTCTTCCCCTGCTCCTCCGAAGAATCCTTCGGGGAAGAAGTCCGATGGATCAGTCGGGTGGGGCATCGGCTGTGGCCTCCTATAAGGTTCACACCCTCGCTGCGGCGCAGTGGGGTTAACCATATTCCAGACAATGGCGGCTCGGTGCCATGTCTCTACTTCGAGGATGTTTCGCATGAGGTATACGTCCCCCATTTGTTTAGCGTGTCGATAGTCCTCTCCTGCTTCGGAGAAGAGCCACTGCGGGTCTCTCTCCATGTCTTCCATCATGATCTCGTATAATCCGTGCCAAGGTAGCAATTCGAAAATGCCCGGCCTAGGCACTGGTCCCTGAAGAAGGACCTGCCTCACCGCCGTCATTACCGTCGGTTCCAGAGCCTGGTTCGGGGGCCGACTTGGCATTCTCGGCCTCCTTCCTCTCTCGGGCGATTCTATCGATCTCCCTGTTTCTCTTCCACCTTCCGATGTCGGAGTCCTCATTGGAGATCTCTTCTTGATAGACTCTCCATGCTCGGGCCCTTGCCTCGAGGTCTGCCCCTGCCCTTCGGGCGTAGCCGGTGTAGCGAACGGCAGCGGCTCGAATCCTGTTGTCAATTTCGGCGGGAGTGGCGTCGGGCTCAACGGGTAAGTCCCAGAAGCCATTGGGCCCGTAGAGGGCGTCCTCTTCGGCACGTCGAATGCGTGCGTCATGCGCTCGGCCTCTGTCCATTCGGGCCTGAACTTCTGGGGACTCCCGGACATTTCGAGGGAGTCCGAGGGACTCGACGTACGTGTGGTAGAGTAAGGGCCACGGACGCTGTGCGAGAGGGACTGGGTCGGCGAAGGCTCGCGACGAGACGGATGGTTCCCAGTTGGGGACTCCGGCGAGTCGCTCGGCGGCGGTAACTGTCCCAAGGTCCTCGGTGTCGAGGTCTGGGAACTCGCCCCAAAGCTCCCCATTCGTCGGCTCGTTCGAGGCGACGGGGGGAGGGATCTCTGGGGCCGAGGGGATCGTAGGGATCGGGTCGGGCTCTCCTCCGGTCGGGACTCCGGCCACAGCAGCCTCTTCCCCGTCGTCTGCGTAGACCCAACTGGTGTCGGGGTACCAGGCGACTGGAGGGCCTCTATTGGTTGGCCAGGCCCTTGGAACAGGCTGTGGCTGAGCTGGACGGGTGGTAGCTGCGGAGGCTCCGAGGCTAAGCTCCTCGGGGTCGTCGTAGAAGTCGTCTCTGCGACCTCGGTTGCGCGCCATTCTGGCGCGGTCTCTTGCGTTGTCCGCCTCGATCCTTCGAGCGCGGACCTCCTCCCAGGTTCCTTGGTGTCCCCACCCTGAGTGGGTCCTTTCGCTGTGGGAGCCTCCGGTATCGGTGGCATCTTCCTCCTCCGAATAGAGGTCGTTGAGGAGGTCGCTGAGTCGGGTTCTTTCCCACTCGGTGAGCTCGTCCCCTTCGAACTCGGTATCAGGGCTTTCTTCGCCCTCGACCAGATGCCTGGTGTCTTGTCTTCTGGCTCCGTCGGCGCTTGACTCGCCTTGGACTGGAGAGACGTCGAAGAGGCCTGGTAGGGGCGTGTCTCCTCGCTCGAGGAGTACCCGCCCGGTATCGGCGATGTCGTCGGATTCGGTTGGTGCGCTGGAGGCGCTTCTGTAGGAGTCGGTGCTCGACTCTGAGGATCGCGAGCTGGGTCGCGACGATGTGTAGAGGGATTCTCCAGGTCTCTCGGATCCGTTGGATTCGACATCTCCTATTGTCTGTTGGGATGCCGATGGGATATCGATTACCGGAGGTGGATAAGCTGGGGCGCTGGGGATGTAGTGGATCGGAAGTTGAGCGCGGATTCGTCTCCGCTGGCAACAACGGCGAAGTTGGTACAAAGTAATGGACAAGAAAAAGAGTATAAAAGTTGCGAAGACGGCGAGAATGGATTCTGACCAGGGCATTCGTCAGAGGATCTATCCGTGGCGTAGGTCGACGATTGACCATGCAAGCTGGTACACTGCGAGGATGGTAAGGACAATGAGAAGAGCGATGATCAGGCTAAGGTCGGTCTCGTAATTAGAGCCGTTCATTAACGTGATATCACAGGTCTCGTCGGGAGGAGTGCTCGTTACTATTAACAGCAAGACTGTTAAAATAGAGGCGAGCTGAAGGGCGAGTACAAAGGGTCTCGTGTTGGGATACGTGGTCCTAAACGAGGCGGGGATATAGCGAGTACAGGGCGACCAGCAAACTTGCTAGCAACACTGCCGGTATTCCGAGCGCGAATAGGAGAAAAGTTAAGTATACAGTCAGAAAGACTGCGAGGAGTAGGTCGTCGTAAAAGATGGATTCAACAATCAACCGGGTTACTAGCAACAGAAGGAGTAGCCAAGGGGGTATTAGCCACAAGGCTAGTGCAACGATGTAGTGTATCGGATGAATGGTGACGGTAAGTGCTTTTCCGTTGGTCCACTCGCTGTACGTTGACAAGCACTAGGTTGTCCACACGAACGTAGGCGATGACCTCTCTGGTCAAGCAAGGTAGTTTCTCGGAAAGTAGTTGGGCAGCGCTCTTTCTCAGAAGTGACGCTGAGCAACGTAGAACGAGCTTCGGCTAAATGTTAGCCACTAACTCTAATCGACTTAGATCGTGCTAGGATCGCTACTCGCACTTCGGTAGACGATGCACTAACAGGTCAAAGGCGACGAAAGCGAATGGGACACTTAGTCAGAAGAAAGGAGTTTCGATGTTAGGTAGAATAAACCTTAGCCGAAGCTGGGGTTTAATCCAGCTAAGGCTCTACTTAAATACACGTTGAGTAAACTAAAAATAGAACGTCCGATCAGAACCGCAGTTCCGCAGTAACATAGTAAGCATGAATGCGTAAGAAAAGGAAAAGAAAAGAATAAACCGTAACAGAGGAACAACCTGCGTGGAAGGCCCGTCCACCGGGGTCATCAGCCGATTCTCCCTGCCGGGGCGACGACCACCATGTCTGGCGTCCATCTTGTCCTGACCTGAGGCGCCTGCTGGGTTCTCCAGACTTTTCCCTGTTCGGTCAGGTGGGGGTGTCAGAGGTGGACCAGCCCCTAGGGGTTCAGTGCCCTCCGCTAACTGCGTAGGGCAGCAGAAATCCCCTCCTATGCTGTGGGTGAGTTGCGATTCTTCATTCTTAGTTTCTTCAATGGGTAACGCAGCAAAAAAGTTGGTATATTGATCATAGGGAGTACCTACATACGTAGTATAAGTCCGACTAGAAGTACATGAGCGTGCACCAGTAGAAACTAAGTCCTTTGCCGACGCCATCGAATCGCTTATTTCAACGCCGGCTCGTCTTTTGACGACTTGTCCTTCTCCTCCTTGACCTCCTTGATCTTCGTGTCCTTTCCTAGCTCTTCTCTCTCGGCTTCAGCAAGTAGTTGACGAAGGCGCTGGACGTCGGGCTTTTTGCGAGGTGGGAGTTCGACAGGAAGCCATTTCGATTTGTCCGTTGGGCATTTATGATCTCGGCTCCACCCGGTATTCCCACACTTGAAGCATCGCTTGTCGGACCGCAGCTTGTTGATTTCCATTGGCTGCCTGATCCCACTGTAGGTCGTTCCTGTGGCGTCCTTCTTATCGCCGCTAGAACCTTGCCCTCCGCCCTTCGATGATGATTGATTTTGGCCGCCTCGACCCGAACCTTGGTTCGGGGAGGTCTTACTGGCTAGTCCCTGGGCGACATCGTACCGATAATTCGCGTCAATCCTCAGGACTCGGGCCTTCCACTGCGCGTAGGTTGTGGGGCGCTCGTTGTCCCCATGCATAACCGTCTTTCGGACTGTCAGCCGAATCGCTGCTTCGACTGCTTCGAACATCTGCTTCTTGTCATTGAATTCTCCGCACTTGTGGGCCAGCCTTTCGAACTTCACGAAGAACTCGACCGCTGACTTGAATTCCAATTGTCGGAGCTTCTTCCACTCTGCTTTCCATATGGCAAGTTCTGCTACTTCACGGAATTCGACTGTCAGATCACGGGAGAATTCCTCCCATGTGGGGAATCTCCAGTGTCCCCACTTGTCCCGATAGCGATAGTATTGGTCGCCCCACCACTCTTTGGCCTTTTCCCGTAAATACCCCTGTGCGAACGTGATGCGATAGGGGTTCTGTCCTTGATCGTTCATGGTGAAGTGCATCGGGAAGACCTGGAAGTACATTTCACAGTGATGGAGGAATCAGTTAATGTCTGATGATTCCCCAGTGAAGTACTCCGGCTGCATGATGAGCTTGGGTTTCATATCATTCCAAGGATTATTTTCCTTCCCTGGGGCTAGCTGCCAGGGAGGAATCGGGTCTGGGGGCGGTGGAAGTGTTGGCGGTACCAGTGGGTTCGGTGGTCACGGAAGGGATTGTAGACGATAATTCTCGCCAGGAGGGGGATACGGTTCAGATCCGCATGGCCTCTGTGGGGGTTGAGACGGTGGCAGGGGCGGCACAGTAGACCCCTTGCCCTTGTTGGACGGTCCAGTGCCCGGGTCATCGAATTCGTCGTCTTCATCGTTCGGCCCCGCACCTGCCCAAAACTGCTCAGTTTTGAGCGGGTTCGGCATTGGCTGGGGGCATTTGTAGGGGGCACACCCTGGTTGATTGGCCTCGGGGTGCACTCCATTCCAGACGATGGTGGCTCGGTGCCAGGTTTCAACTTTGAGGATATTCTTCATGAGGTACACGTCCCCCATGTACTTGGCGTGGCGATAATCTTCCCCTGCCTCTGTAAACAGCCACTGCAGGTCTCACTCCATGTCCTCCATCATGATTTCATAAAGTCCGTGCCATAGTAAAATATTAAAGATTGTGGGAGTGGGCGCCATCAGGTTGGTCAGGACCGTCCTTACCACCTCCATTACCTTGACCTCGAGGGTGCTGTTGGGCAGTCGACTTGGCATCCTCGGCCTTCTTGTTTCTCCACCAGCGCCCGATATCGGAGTCAGGGTCACTGATCTCGGACTCATAGGCCTGCCAGGCTCTTCTTTGGGCTTCAAGGTCAAGCCCTGCCCGCTCGACCATACCGGAGTACCAGAGGGCAGTGGCTCGTTGTCGGTTCTCAATTTCTGCTCGGGTGGCATCTGGCTCAACGGGGAGGTCGTAAAAGCCGTGGGGCCCGATGAGGGCGGCGATTTCTGCACGTCGAGAGCGTGTGTCTGCCTCTCTTGCTCGGTCCATTCAGGCCTCGATTTCTGGGGCGAACCAGGCATTTCGAGGGAGTTCGAGCGACTGGACGAGCGTGTGGTAGAGAAGCGTCCATGGACGCTGGTTGCTAGGGATGGGGTCGGCGAATGCTCGCCCTGCAACGGACGGTGTGAAAGGGGTGACTCGGGTGACGTCCCCGGCCCCGGCAATTGCTCCAAGCTCTTCAGGACCGTAGTCTGGGAACTCCTCCCAGAGCTGCTGATCTGTCGGTTCAGGCCTGGCGACGGGGGTAACGGGCGCTGTGGCCTCTGCGCGGACGGGGACAGAGACGCTCTGTGGGGTCAGGACTCGGGCCACAGGAGCTTCTTCCCCTGGGTCGGCATAGACCCAGCTGGTGCTGGGGTGCCAGCCAACTGGAGCTCCTCTGTTGATCGGCCAAACAGGGCGAGAGGGCCCTGTCCCATCTGCACCGGCGGTAGTTGCGGCGGAGGCCCCAAGGGCAAGCTCTCCAGGATCACTGTCATAGTCATCCTTTTTTGGCTGTAGATACCTCCTTCGCTCGCTTCCCCAGTCAGCGTCTGTCCACCTTGTTTGAGACCTTCCACTCCAGTTATCTCCGGTATAGGTCACATCCTCCTCCGTGTTCAGGTAGATGTCGTCGAGGAGGTTGTTGAGTCGGGTCCTCTCGAACTCTGAGAGCTCGTCCCCTTCGTACTCGGTATCAGGGCTTTCTTCGCCCTCATCCACAGGCCCGGACCCTTGTCCTCTGGCTCCGTCAGTACTTGGCTCGCCTTCGACTGAAGGCTGGTCGAAGAGACCTGGTAGGGGCGAGTCTCCTCGGTTGAGGAATATGCCCCTGGTATCGGTGATATCGATGGAGTCTGCTGACTCAGTGGTAGTGCTTCTGTAGGAGTCGGTGCTCGACTCTGAGGATTGCGAGCTGGACCGCGACAATCCGTAAAGGGTCTCTCCAGGTCCTCTGGGTGTGATGGGTCTGCCATCGTGTAGGGTTTGTTGCGATGTGGGAGGAATGAAAATTACGGGTGGCGGATACGCTGGCTGGCTGGGCACGTAATGGAAGGGCAGCTGAGCGTGGACCCTCCTCTGTTGGCAGCAACAGCGGTGTATTTGATACAAAGAAATGGACAAGAAAAAGAGTATGAAAATTGCAGAGATTGCGGGAATGGCGTCGGAGAAGGGCATCCATGCGTGAATCTATCCTTCGTAAAGTCCGACGGTTACGATTAACCATGCAACTGTCAGGACCGGATATAATTCACTAGTCGTCAGCAGTATGATGATGATTGATACTGCGACGGTTTGTATGATGATGGTAAACGGCGTCAGTTTGAAGAGGTTAAATGCGGGTAATTCCTATGTAGAGCACTACAAGGTAGGCCGCCAAGAGAGGAGCCGAAATGTAGAGCCAACAGAGGACGATGGTGATTGTGACCCTGGTTAACGCTGAAGTTAACAGATCGAGCAATAAGGAGTGCAGAACCACGAGGGTCACTGCAGCGATAATGAGGATGGGATAAATGTTGGGCAACAGTCAGTTGTTGGGCAACGAAGGATGAGCTTTGGCTAAATGTTAGCCACTAACTCCAATCGACTTAGATCGTGCTAGGATCCCCACTTGCACTTCGGTGGTGGATACTCTAGCAAGTCAAAGGCGAAATGTGAAGTCGGTGGGACAGGTAGTCACGGAGCGGGGAGCTTTGAGTTAGGTAGATTAAACCTTAGCCGAAGCTGGGGTTTAGACCAGCTGAGGCTCTCCTTAAATACACGTTGGTGAACTAATAATAGTACTGTGAGAACGTGTCTGTCGTGATCGCATATGGGTAATCAGGCTGAGTAAGACGAAGAAAAGGAAAAGAAATGAAAAGAAATGAATAAACTGTAACAGTACTACACTGTTCTACTAGTCTCGTGCTTACTAAACTACTCCCGGCATGATGCCGGATTGCTCCTTCTAGAACTTTCTGGCAAAATCCCAACACGATATAATCTAGAATTTACTAGGCCTTGGTTATAGAGATAACCGTTCTGGTGCTTTGACGTACGTAGATGTTGTATAACACGTGCACCATGTGCTCAGGCACATTTGCCTAGCGAGTAGATAATGTTTGCTTAGAAGGCAAACGAGTACAGAATACTATGAAAACTAGCTACTTAAATACCATTTTGTATCTTCTAGTACTTTCTTTCTCTTAGTAAATCCTTACTCAGCAAAACTTGGGCTAACTGGACATCGCGCCAGCTTGCACAGCCACAGGGTCATCAATATTCCACAATAGATACAAGGAGCACAAAAAGTTCGGTCGCACTCAATCTTGGTGTTGGTCCTTGGTTGGTCCAACTTCCAGGATATATTTTGGACCGGGGAGTCCACATGGTGGCTACGCCCAGCGAGGTGACACAATCATAGTCTATCTCTCTTCCTGCTAATACCAAGACAATGACAACTTTTATGACTGTCTACCACTACCATCAGTTCAACTTCGTACTCGGCGTTGCATTGCCACAAATCCAGGTGCCAACCGATGTTACACATGAGATTCCATAACTTCAAATCTGCATAAGGATTGAAGATCAACATCAATTTCTATCTGTTGCACGACCGAAATGCAACAGTTTGGGAACTCAATGATGATGAGGAAGATGGCAACTAACAGAGGGCCATGCTAAGGGGTAGAGGTCGATGTATGGAGGGCAGGAGGGAAGTAGGTTTCGACAGTCGACGACGATGACAGTAACTATTTGGAATTTGAAAGCACAGCTGATGGTAATGTTGCTACCAAACCACTCACAGCCATCCATATCGTCCCACATGGGCTTCAACATTGGAAACCAACAGATAAATGTCTGTTTTTTTTTTCAATGCCAGCAGGCAGTCTCATTCCAATCCCCTTCAGTTGCTGCCATCATACAGTCGTTGTTACTCCCTTTTACGGTGTTGATATAGGGAACACTGGTTGTCGGTATGTCCGTTTACGATGTCAAGCTCTCTTCATGCTTAATCACTTTGTTTTTAGTGAAAAGCGAAGGTTCCTCGGGCGTTTCATTGACGGTTTACCTTGGAAGCATCCCCGGGAGCATACAACTTACAGTAAGGTATACAGCTTCTTACCATGACGTTCATCTTACAATGTCTAGTCCCGGTCAAACGACAACAGTGCACTGAAAGTGCTCGAATCGCGTCGACATCGAGCGTCCCAAGGCTGCCAATACTTACTTCCCCGCCCAATTGTGTCACGGTCGCAGTGCATCAATTTGTGCAATATGGCGGGTATGGCTTCGGTTTGTTCAAGCTTGTGTTAGGGGTACAAGTGCAATCGTGGGAGCTTGTCATCGCGTCAAGTTATAACGCAGGCACTGTTCAACCCGAGTTACACAACGATACTGTGCGTACGTGAGCAACAACTACATCGAATGCTCTGAGAGAAGAAGACAGATGCCATGCACCGGTATGATCGCATATGCCAGCATATACTCAGTCTTTTGCTGACGGACAGGGCCTCCCTCAAGCATGACTGCAAGAAGGGTTGTGGCGCATCATAACCTGGATAAAATGAAGCCTAGAATTGGCTGTATGCCCCGGCAGGGTGAACCTTTGATCAATGGATGAGGGGATGGGTTATCATTGACCTAATACGACCCTTCACTCAAGGGGTAAACCGGGTACCGACCCCAGCACCACCGCATTGGGTCTGGCCAAATGGAATCATGTTCCTGTCCTTCCTCAAATTTGCCATCCAGCGCTACACTGTCCACGGGTATCAATCATTGTGAGAGATAAAAAGTACGTGAGTGTGTCTTCAATTGAATCAATTCATTCTGAAAGTATAACATCTTCCTAAAGCCTTGTTGATTAGGACGTTTTTCGTATCGTTTTACTGATATTGTGGTTGGTAGGCATTTCTTTTGCTGGGGATGTGATGTGAGATGATCAGAAGAGGGTCGAGTAGCACGAGCTGATCATTGGTACGTCCTGATCCGTTCCTCTTTCTCTCCTACACTGTCCTGATGTATATCCTATAGATACCCGATACTGGTACAAGGATTTCCAAGGATGGTGCCTCATGCGGTGCGTTACCTCTGATACTCTAGACCTTTACTTCACAGGCTCTCTGTTAGGAGCACAGCACGGTCCGGGTCCTCCGAGATCACGTGCAGAATTTCCGTAGATTTCTGCTTGTTCATAGCTATATCCGGGACCATCACTAGCTATTCCTATTCTCTCTCTTGGACCTGGCGATATGGCTCCACTTTTCTTGTGTAATCGCTGTACAGATGCAATTTCACTTTCCATTCGATTTGTTCCAAGCTGGCATATGACAGGGCACCATGCAGATCCTAAAGCTCGTAGCTGTTCTAAGTGAATCTGGGCGTAATGAGGAGAGAAACCTTCGAGCTTCAATGAGGGTTTGTCCTTGTTCTTCATATTCAAGCGAGCATCGTATTCACAGGTACTACTCAGCTCTGGAAGGACACTCACATGGTTATCGGCGCCCAACTTTGATCGCCACTTGATGGACACCGTTACCTTCTCCGTACAGCTTCTGAGAAGGTTAATGATGGCAATGCGCAGACATGCTTGTCTGCTGAGATGCTTTTTTATGTTCATCCATGCCGGAACCTACGGTCGGTTTTACTATTCCGCCCTCTTGCTATGTCTGACGAGACGGCTTTTACATATAAAAAGAAAATAATTTTCTTTTAACCATCATACGACTTTGCCAGGCAGAGAAGGTTAGACGATTTTGGCTCGTAAACCTAGCACAGACGGTTTAGCGAGCATTGCAGAAGGTTATGCAGAGCTTCCTTGAGTAACTGCCGCTCCTCCAACACTTACTCCCTGGTCAAACGGGGCTTCCGGGTTTATGACCGTCGTACATAGGCCTGCTGTTGCAAAGGAAGCATCACAGCATACCGCCTTTTTATTTTTCAGTCAAACTGAAAACTAAGGCTCCACTGTCTTTTATTGCCTAAGCCAAAGTCTTCATTAATGCGTTTCACAATGCGCGATCTTCTTATGCCAATCAGGGTCCGGCCAGAGTTTGGAATGGAGAATGCATAACCAGGCTGGGATGTTTCCCTATGATGTCATATCAAGATCGATAATGGAACGAACATTGGAATGGTATAGGCGTCGTACTCTATTCCTCCTGTACGGTGTGGTCATTACACATGGGATTTTGAGGGAAGTTTCCTTTGCTCCTCTTTCAAATGGTCAAGAAATGAAGTAGCCGTGAGTCATCTCCATACCCTTCTCTGATATCAAAACTAATGAATGATCTTTCTTGCGAATTAGACACAGGGGAGCCTGGTGGCGACGAGATGATGGCGGTTCTGTGGAATGACACCTTCGATCCTTGTTGGCTGATCACTGGGATGAGCCCACACAATATGAAGGCAGAACCCGCGAAAATTTCTTTAAAATGACTGCAGATGAAGTGTGGAGGTCATCCCATAGGTCACAAATAATCAATGCCCGAATCCGCCAGCTCCTCCATATGTGGGTTTCGACAATCCATGCAGAGAGTACATAGCATTCCGGTTCTCCCAGTACTCATTCGAACGACCTTCCTTCAGTGATTACTGATGTTTAGCACCAGGCACAAAGGCAGATGATACCTGCAACATCACAGAGTGCAAATTTGTCACATATACAAACTTGTGAAGACGAAGGGACAACTACGATGGCTTGAGTGTGGCTTCGGAGAATGAAAGGGAAAAATGGAGGGTATGCATTTGGATGTAAACTGTGGGAAATATGTCGATTGACGAATGCCTCTAGGAATGAAAAAGACCGCACATTGGATGCGTTCAGGAATTCTCGGTCCGAATATTCCAATGTATCATCTTTCTGCTATATTCGGCTCGCACTGGGATGTGCCTCAACAACTCTTATCTTTCATCATGCATGCCTGCTTAATCGGCAAGCGAAAAACCTCTAGATATTAAATCTCATTTCCCTCCTGCATGACAATGTGGAATCATTCATCAGGCATATCCCAGATAACGATCCTTGCTTTGCAGTCTTGTTAGCCGTAACGTCTACACCATGGCTTCTAGCTCTTGGACCTCTACATGCAGAACCTTCGTTCCTTCGCCTTTGTGTCTCAAACAAGGGTCATCTATTCCTCCATACTTCGTTCCTGTGTTCAACCAAGTCTTAATGCAAACAACGTCCATGTTAACATTTTTGGGTATGCTTAGGCCATTTCGTTTCTCTTGATTTGTTACTTAATATCAACAACTTCAACAAGCTGAAGTCTGTAGGCCCGTGGCCGGTGAAATAGACTAGTTAAGCGACATGAGTGACATGTTTTAGCTTTCCCCATACTGAGAGCTTCCATCCAACCTTTGTCTTCTCATTATCATCGCTTTGGGGCCTTCAACGAGAAGCCCACCTGTCCGTCAGCCTCAGATCAATTGTCCGTTACACTCATAGCTCAGTAGTGTTTTTTAGGGATCCGCACCATATCCGTATACGGATATGACCGTCAAATATACGGGTTGACCTGTACCGTCACCGTATGGGCTGAAACCGTCGACGGTATGGGTCGTAACCGTACCCGTCGACTGTATTTTTGGCAGTGCCGCTTGACCCTCAGGGTCTTTCAGACCAAAATCAATCTAAACAGATAAATAAGGTTAGTACCAGTGGGGTGAGGGCCGACGCATCCATGCGGCAGGTCCGAGTCCTATGTTTTTTTTTGTAATCTGTTGTTCATGTCAGAAATAAGCATCTCATATAATAGCCTGCCTATGCATGAATATATCATGATCTTTCCCCATCTCGCATCATGTTGACGTTGTCGAGCAGTCCTTCTAGCAATGCCTATCTTCCCAGTATTGTTAAACCGTTCCTATGGGTCCACACGCTGAAGCATTGCAAGCCCATAGCAATACATAATATCCACTAACGGAAACTCCATCACATCATCAGCAATAGAAATATAGGATCAGGTGGTGTTTAGGTGAATGCAGTGAATACAACTATAAAGGATGTGAAGATGAGAGTGAGAGCACTGCGCTGATGTCTCTCATGAATCAGCATCTGCCGAGATTCGGCACTGAATCCGAGATGGCACAAGAATCTCCTCCCATGACAGTGGCGGAGTCAGTGACCAACTCGACGTATGCGCAGAGGCCTATGAAAAAGGTCCCTACCCTTGGAATCCGCTTTTACGACGAGCTGTGATGTAGGTGCACCGGTGAGTGGTAGGAGATCCGCAGAACTCGTAATTCGATCCCCTGAAGGTCAATGGTGTGCATAATGAATTATCAAGGAACTGGTACATCGTGGACCACAGCAACCTTCCTGTTCCAACAAAACAAAAACAGAAAGCACCATTGACACGCTCATCAAAGACAGGATGAAGGAAGAACCTCAGCATCTTGCGTATATGGGTAGATGAACATGAAAGACAGCTTTATTGATCGGTATTATAGGATATAATGACATTGGAATAAGCAAAGCTTATATCGACGATGATGCAGTGGATGAAATGATTTTCACTACCACCGACACACTAGTGGCATTGGATCCGCCACTAATCCTGAAAGAGTCTCCGTGAGCACCCACATGTTGATATGAGGTGAACAAATAACCATACCTTTTTCAAGGGGAGTGAGAGACAAGATCATTTAAGCCAGTGACACTGTCCAGTCTGAGCAGCAAGGGATTCGACAGAGTGATTAAGGCATTGAGGGAGAGAGAGAGAGAGTTCTGGCAGGGTCAATTACAGGATTGGATGTTGACGACAGCACAAGAGTATGGTGCGGCAGAGTTCCCAAGCCCACACCCCCAGCCTAAGGAAGTGATAGCCATATGGAGGAGACAAGGTCAGTGCAGGTGCCGACCCCAAAAGGACTCCGAGGATACTGGCAGGGACAAACACAGCACACACTGAGGACAATGAAGTCAAGTATTTAGAGGTAAAATCAAGGGAGGCAAGTAAAAGTGAGTGCTGTATTCGAAGCGTTGTGAACACCAACAGATATGCGAAAGGCCTGAAACCACGCATGTTCAGGATAGGGAATATCGTTGAGACACAATGTTCAGTGGTGTTCGTGAAATGCAGAGGCGGAGGCGTAAGGATGAAAATGGTATTGAGGGCGCTGGCACCTGTAAACTGCGACTACACAATGGTAAGCAACGATCAAACAATTGGCGAGAAAGGAATAACAAACGTGATGTATTTTAGAATGTGGCGAAGAATAAGAGCACCATAGGCAAAAAAAAAGGCATACAACGCACCCTGAGGATGATCGATGAAGCTTGAAGCACCGCATAGGATTCAAGTATGAAGAAAATGAAAGTGGGGACAAAAGGCAAGCACAAGAGAGGAGAGCTCCAGGAGTCGGGAGGAATGCTGAAGACAGGTAGGGAGACTGACGAAGAGGAAGAAAGAGAATACAAAAAATGGAGAAAATTAATTAGGTACAAAGGAGGCAAGCAGGAGAGGCGCACAGAAAAGTAAGGAGGAGAGAAAAGTGGACTGAGAAGTGAAGCGGAAAACAACAGACAAGGACACTGGATGAAAGCGGGGTCGAATAGAAAATTTCCCATGGAAAGGTCAGGTAGGGAAATCGGCAAAGTCCGTTAAGATTTGATACCTCAAATAGATTTTCCCATGGCCAATTCCACCTGCATAATGACCGAGAATCCTATATACATAGGACTCGGAATCGGTCAGAATATAACAGATTGTAGGTGAAAATACCTATATTGAGGGACCCAGTACTGAATCCGTAATTTTGCCAGCCTCCAGAATCCTTATATGGTACAGTTACAGGTACCCATGTATAAACCTGTCCCATAATTTCAGTAATTACTGGGTACAGTGTGGATCCCTAGTGTTTTTCATGCAGTCTCACCATCATGGGTTATTATAGTGCTCAGCGAACAATGTTACCTCTTAATCTCCATCATTATGACCAGCCCATAGTTGACAATTATGATGTGAGCTGATGGCCAGGAATGTTTACAGGATACTGTTTCACGATGAAGTAAATACCAAAGGCATCTGCCGGACGACAAAATCATAAAACTGAACAGTCCAAGAATATACAACCAACCCTACTAAAACTGAAAATGGAAATCTCATAGCCGAGTTCTTCCTCGTCTTTGTTCCCTATCATCCTTTTCCAGGAGCTAGCATGTGTACGGTCTTTTCCAGACATCTGTTTCGATCGTTAACTGCTGAGCACAATAAGGCTAGCTCAATCTCTGAGCCTAGCAAGCTAATTATCCTTCTGCCTCTGATCCTCGGCACAACAACTGCCCAGATTTTAATATCCTTGGTCCTCAATTCATAAATTTTAATAAAGTCTGAGAACTTTCCTCATTTCTCCATCCCAAAGGCTGCTCCGAGTGATTCCTAGTCTAACTCACATACATTGCTCTCAAAGACATTGTATCCAATGCATGAGGTTGAAACACGATACATAGTTGAAGGCCATCTACAGCAAAATGAAACCACCAACTTAAAGTTAGCTTTTCGTGATGCTACAGCGTTGAACCGTCATTGAAGCGCTGGCAAAAATAAATCATGGGATATGTCTGCTTGTGAGGTGCCTTGAGAACTAAATAATCTCTGCTAAGGTTCGAAATCAGGGATCACACTGACAACAAAACAAGCAACAAGGATGTGATGCTATCTAGTATCAGCAAAGGTTCATGACCTATAAAGCAGTGCCTTACCAATCAGGGGCGAAGCGAAACTTCTTGGCCATCGAAATATACATTAAAATGCCTGCCATCCTGTTCCAAATGCTCGCCGATTCCCATGTGAACAGTCTAACTACCCTTCCCACTCAGGCACTGCCATACCCACTCTGTATGCATACACATAGACTCACCTTCCATGCATGTTGAAAGAGTAACATACCAACTTGGAGAAGGTGAACAACTGTCCAAGTCAACAAGATGTTCCTACTTGTGATCCCCCAGGCCTTTGCACTCCTTTCACATTGCCGGCCATCATATGGATCAGTAGAATTATTGTCGGCACTATCCAACTGAATCAACAACATAAACAGCGATTGAGACTATTTTGGTACAGTATGATGTCTGAACTGAAGGTCTCACCTTCATCTCCCATTGTTCTCCACCCTTCTCAAGTCCAAAAGGGGGACAATAGGCTGTACAACCGCAGATTCATAAGCAGCTGTAGCTGATGGTGATCATGCTCTCCGTATGAAACATGCAGTAACAAGTTTCCGTCAGCTGGGACTCTGAAACCATCAGTGAAAAGGAAGGTGAAAGCTGTCAGGCTCTCTGCAAGAGCACAATATATGTGGGAATGTTGAATGTGCATCGCAGACTACACTATAGTCACTCCCGCTGTTAGTACAGTTCATGATCAGGACAGTTCCAACTTCCAAGGGCGTTACTGAGGCAAAGGACATGCGGGAAGGGCGTTGGGATGGTATGGCGATGTGAGCTTCTATTTAAATGATATTGAGGGATACTTAGATCTTCACGGTCTTTCCCTTGAAGTGGCCAAGGCACGTTGAATGTTGTCAGGTGACACTGCCACACTCTCATCGTATGCTTCTTATAGGACCAACACCACCTACTGTAGAACAAACATCTTGTTGACTCTCTAAATGGTATGTGTCTATTCATCGTCTCTTACATTTGTTGCAGCATTAAAATTTTTAGGACTCACATTACTGAGTCCCAAGAACATTCATGAGCTGTCACCACTGGTGATACCTCTTCTCCAGTACGTTTTTGTTTTTTGGATGCTATGGCTCTCATCTGATCTGCCACATAGGATCAACGGCAGGATCTGCACCAGCAGAAGAAATTAACTAAACTTGAGGAGAAAGAGAAACAGCTTGCAGGAATTTATGGGTTGGATTCGTCAGAAGGTATCAATGAGTCTGTGATGGTTTTCCAAGAAGCAAAAAGGCATTCACATCTAGGATGGAAATGTCTTCGCATCGGTCGCATTGCTGTACCAGTTTTATTTTGTAAAGATGACGCCAAAGATATGCACAAGCTTTACCACCTTTGCTGAGACAATGTGGGCATCTGTCGGTGGCCTCTCATAAGTCAAACCGCTGCATTTTTCCCAGGAGTACATGATTATAATATCCTAGTTACATACCTTTGTGCTCATCCCAACTTCATAGACTCCGCACCGCGTTGACGCATCTCAATTTTGGGCTGTCCTCATCGGCATTGATGCATACTATGAGGGGACAATTTTACGTGGTTGTGTATCCGATGCATTGTTGATGAGGAAATTCCTTGTCAATGACCTTGGTGTGCCAAAAGAGCATATCCAGTGTCTCCTCGGCTCTCACAGTCCTGTCCCTGAAGATGCCTTGACACCTTCCCATGCCAACATCGTAAATGTGCTCTTCAGTCTCATCCACAATCGCAAAATTCAGTTTGGCGACAATATAATCATTTACTATGCTGGGCATGGCTCGAGCTACCGATGTTCAAAGCATTCCGCTAGTACAGTGGAATTAGAATGCAGCAGAGATGTCTGTCCTGTTGAAGCACTGTGCCCCATCAATCACGACACCAAGGATGCCGATGGACGTTGGGTACCCGACATCAGTGATCATGAGCTTAACACTCTTTTGCTCAGATATCTTCTGCCAAGGGATATAGGATCACGTTTATCGCAGATTGCTGTCATGCAGGTGGCATGTCCAGGACATCAGGAACTGGAACAGGACAACGCTCCATATGCTCAGCTGCTCATTCCACTGTCAACGACATGTTCCGCGCTGCAGATGAAAGGCTGAAGGACTCCCCCGGCTATTTATCTGTTTGATCAAGGAATTGGAAGCCATATATGGGTTCTCACATAGTTCTGGCAGCGTGTAATGATTACCAGTATGCAACAGAGACTATGGGAAAGAAAGGATTCTACCACGGGGTTCATACCAAGGCCCTTGTTGACGTTGATGAGCCTAAACTTCCGTGGCAACAGAAAAAACCAAAACTCTAGAGGAGTTCATGGCAAATGGCACATAGCAGCAATAAAGGCTTTGTTGTTGTGCGAGTGTTTCGGTGCACCTCTGTGCGATGAATTCCTCAAGAACGCAAGTATACACTGCGACTTTTCAGTCAGCAAAGTAGTACCCTTAATGATCAAGTACTAGAAAACGTTGGCTGTAAGCCGGGAAGGGTCTCGATAGTCGAGAAGGAACAGAATCCGGTATAACTGGGAATACCAGCAAACCATGAATGAAGTGACAGCAATTTAACTAGTGAAAGCCATGGGCGATGTTGATGGAATTAGAGAAAATGCTGTCAAAGAGAAATACTGTTGGCAAGATAACAAATACCGTGACGGCAAGAGACGAAGACTGTAGTCGAGAAACAAGAAACTGGCAGTAAAACAAAGATAAAATGAACTGGCAATGATATGAGGGGGAACTAGTGATGGCAAAACGATGGCTGGGACTGGGCTGGACTGAAACTGAAACTATACTGAGGTTAACGACGGCAAAACGAAACTGATACTAATCCTGAGTCTACATGGAGACTATCCTATACTGAAACTGATGGCAAGATACCAAATACCATGACTGATGATCCTATACTGAAGCTGTTGACCGAAATTCCATGACAGATGCTACTGGTGACAATAATGATCCTAATCTGAGTCCACACGGGGACATAACGATCCTGAACTGAACTGGGTAAAAAGATGGTGATGTAGAAGGTGAAAACTGATGAAAATGATCCTGGCTGGTGAAAGTGAAACGATGCTGGCGGATTAAAAGATAAAAGCGAGTTGTGGACACCAAATTCCGTGTATTGGCACAATATGAGCATACACCAATACTGTTAGAAGAAAAGCCATGACAGAGAGTATAACTTGGAGTGACTATGTTGTTATTGTCTATCTCCTAGTGAGTACAAGCGATAACGGTAGTCAATAACGTGGATGATGGCTAGTGTCCAGTAACTTCTGTCTAGCAACTACTATTTTCCGTGATGTATACTAGCTTTTATACTATGAGTCCGGAATAAATTTAGAATACTTGAAGCGAGTCCTTAGTAAGTCTGTAGTACATAGATTAGTAAGAAATGATACAAAACACATGCTCCCAGAGTTCTAAAGTAACAGCACCCACACGGTTTTACTGTGTACTGTGGTTCGAAAGTAACAGCACCCATATGGCTTTTACCGCATATAGATGAAGTGATTAGCAAGAATGCCACCGAATCTCCGGAATTTTGAGCTGCTGTGTTGCTGCGGCAAAGTACATTGAAGCAAGTGTACTGAAGTAGATGCTTGTGGCAATCTCTTGGCAGTATAACAGCCTTAGTAAAGACTGAGGAAAGGTCATGGACATTAGAGCTAATGCCATGGAATTGCTATTTGAGCTGCAGAATTGTGGCTGTGCTGCGGAATTGCGGCTGTGCTAGGCAATCAGATGGGATTCTAAATCCATAGAGATCGACAATCAGGTGCCTGGCAGAATTAATGAAAGAAGACTGGTGGAATTAATGAATGGGGCACGTAATTGATGTGGGGTACAAGTGGGGAAGGATAATTGGCAGGCATTAAGCAATATTGCCGGGATTGAAATAGTATGTTGGTGTGGTGGCTGGGGAATTAGCTATCTGGTAAAATCCACAAATTCTGAGCATACAGAGCCTGGAGGCTCATCATTGGTTATTATGGTGTCATGAAACCCCATGGGAAATTCTATTCGTGGAATCAGATGTGGCGGCGTTTGCCATCCCATCCTGTTTCTTCCTCTGTGGGTCTCTCGTTGTGGTAGTATGAGTTGCATGCACTTGTAGACTGGACATCTCGGGCCTGGCTGACTCATACTTCCTTTTTCAGTTTCGATACGTGTCTTTCCTTCCTTCCACCATCATGTACTCCGTTTTGCTGCCATTCTCCTTTACAGATTCATATTTTCTTCAATGCATCACTGTGTAGCTCTGGGATCAACGAGCACGCATTCCTCATACTTCTGCCTTTGGGCATCAATGCTCAAGACCAAGACACCAACATTGAGGTAGCTCGCCTCACCAACAAAAGAGCTGTTTCAAACACTGGCGGAAAGATTGGTACTGGTTGTATGAATGTTGTATAGATATATTGGTTCGTTTTGTCTTCATTTTCCGTTTCTGATTTCCTTTCTTTGAGTTTCATCATCAATCCCCTCCCTACCCCATCCGACAGTGAAGACCAACGCCAATGGTGGATGACATCACCTCGGAGCATGCTGGGAATTGAGAAACGATGGCATGGGCCACCATTCGTATGCTGAGTGGGGCAGCACCTCTTCCTATGCTGTAGTTGCGCATATCCCGGGTGGTTTAGTCTTGCTTGCAGTCGAGGTAACTGAGCTAGGTATTCGCTTTCTTCTGACACATTTTGTTATAGAATATATCTACATACACAAATCTATCAATTACGGGCTCTGGTGATGTGAGAGAATGTGTGTGGCTACCCCCTCTTCCACATTTGTATCCGATTGACATGGAAATTTGATTTTTACCTTTCTTGCCTTACACCACGAGCACTGAGCCATCGAGCGAGCCCCCGAGCCTTCAGAATTGAGCCCAGTAAGTGGTCTCCTTGTTCCTCATACTGATTTACTATTTAGATACTTCTTGTATCAATAAACATGCCAATTCTCATCCACACCTGGCCGATTCACAAGCAACTCACGACCTCGTGTAACCGTCTACGTCCGCTTCAATGTATACTGTGACATCATGGGAATAATTCTATTCGTGGACGGCTATTCCCATTTTTTTTTCATGCTCCGCAGTTTGCTCTTGTGCGACATTCGCATTTCCCCTAGCCTGCTTCCTGTTCTTGTTTTGTTTTCCATCATTTATATTCCATATCCTCTCTAATTGATGTGTCTGTCTTGATCAATCTTATGTCTGGCCTTGTCCTTCTTGCTTGTCTCATTTCACTCCCTGGTCTCTTCATTGTGCACTTTTCTTAATTCAGGATTCACGTTTCTCGTTCATACATATATCTGTGTATCATGTCGACATCATGATCTCTTCCTCCTCCTCCATTTCCATCCTATTAAACCTTTTTGCCATGGTCTGTATGTCAGTCTTCCTCATCTTCAAAACCTATCTTCCTCTTCATTTTCACCACCAACTGTGACTGGTGTATTAGCCATGTTCCTTCTTTCCGCATTGCACCTTCTGTGACTTTTTCAGCGATGTTTGACATACACGTTGAAGTGCTCACTGATGAATGGTCTGAGTTTGTGAGCGCTATGGCTTTCAATATCAATTTGGTCTTTGCGACACTGTCGTTGGTCTTCATGAACACCATAGAGCACTGGGCTTCCATGATATTGCCTATTCTGAGCATTTGGGGCTTCACTGTCACGTATCTGCATTCACAAGGTATGGTTGGCTCCGTTCTGAGCACATATGTGTTGATCTTGCTTACCTTTTCTTGCCTGCTTCGTCTATCAGACCCCTGAAGTATCCCACCTCAGTTGTCCTCAGTGTGCACCCATTTTTGTTGCGCTATCTTGGCTAGGATTCCCATCAGGTTGACATCAGGTGAAAAGGGTATGTCCTCCTCATTCGAGTTGTTCCGAGGTCTGAAGTATCAGGTTCGACAGCTCCACCACATCCAGATCCTTTACCTTCATTGGCTTCCATTCTTCCATCTCACCCTCCTTGAACTCTCTCTCCCATCATTTGCAGACTCTTTATAGCAGATATGGCCCTTGTCATACCCCTTGCTCCCAAGACCTATGAGTTGTACCAGTTTGGCTTAGGAACCTTGCTTTCTCTTTTTGCATCCTGACTATGACTTTTGTGAGTACACTACATTCATTTGGACCGTATTGTCCGCTCACCTTGTTTCCTTTGTGACAGGCGGTAGATCCATCATGTATATTGCACTGGTCATTGTGAATACCACTTCTTCTATCATGCCCTCCTGCAGTCTTTCAGATGATCCTTCACACACCCTGCATTCTCATCTCTCTTGATGCTTGCCGATTTGATAATGCTGTGTTCCTAGTATGTCTCTTCAGTACAATTCTATCCTTGCCATAATTGATTCTTACCTTCATAACCCTACGACAGGTGCAGTTTGTCTTTTGCCATCCTCTCGTTTATGAGTGCTTCGATCATGTCTCCTGTGCATGCCTACATTAGTCATTTTCTCCAATCTGTTTCGATTGTTACTTACTTGCTTCGTCTCTGTCATAGAATCAATCCATCCTTTAGCAACAAACTGGTTGTGGATTTGGTACCCATTTGCCACTATATTTCTTTTCCTTCTATTACTTATCGCCCCAGTTTTCTACCGACATCTACCTCTGTCACGATGTTCATGTCTGATGGCACCGATGGTTGTCTTCCGGCTTGACTCTCGTCAGGTTTTCATTTCTTTTGTCCATCGTATCTCCTGTCATACCTCATGTTCATCTCCTACAGTGCTATCTTATCCTTGGTTTTACCTGCTTCCCTTGACTCTATGCATATGTTGTGACATCCTTTTTTGTGTTTTTGTTGTCTCTATTACCATGCTGGGTTGCCCATGCGCTCGTCTGTGTGCTTCAATTCGTTCGTTTCATGTATATCATTATTAATTTGCTGTGTTACATACGTTCTTTTCATTATATTTTTTTGCTTCTTTTGATTCTATGACAATCAGCATATTCTCCGCATGTGTCATCCAGTTCCCTTCGATTCTTTTGGACAGTCTCATTCGCTTGTCATCATGGTATTTACCCCCTGGGGGTGAAGGCTCAATTGACCTTCATGCCTTGATGCATTCCATTGCCCTTCTCCCTCGACTTTCACGATCCTCACTGGTGCAACCTTCTGTCCGTGCATATCCCGATCCCACATCCATAGTCAATGGAAATGCATGTTATCAACTAGTGGGTATTGTATATTTCGGAAACAGTCATTTTACAGCCAGGTATGTCGATCCTGACCATGTTGTATGGTTCAATGATGGTATGATTCAATGGAGACAGTGCAACACAAGAAGGTGGAATCGACATCATTGATATGCGCCTTGATCCAAATGGCAAAACTCTGAATATATTCACATACAAATGATGCACCGGGTAAGGTGATTGATCTATCTGACAAACATAGGACTCAGAATTGCCACATGTATGGGATGGCCCTCACTTGCTAGTTGGCTTGCTACTGTGCACATAATACTGGGAACAAGCTGATCCCCCATTTTACAACACTTTCATTTGAAAGATGACACCAGTTAACAAGATTGATGGAAAGTACAAACAGCAAATTTGCCCCTTTGCATAGTTGTTACTGTCCTATCACCATCTCGCCTTGGGTGCACTTTGTAATGCAGTATCTGAGATTGGTGAAGAAACCTCAGTGTTGTTGCCTTGATGGGATCCCGGATTTGCCTTGGCTAGGACTTTTGCCATCGTGTTAATGGAAACTGCATGTGCCTATACTGGAGTCAGAAGACAGCATGAAAAGTATAGATTGCATATACCAAATGAGCAGTAGCCGACAAGTGTACCTCTACACCACTGTCACTACCCAGATGTCATCCTTGATCTGATGGTTGTCGACGTCATTGGTAACAGTAGCCAAAAGTGTCAGCATATGAGATGGGTTTTATAAATGAGGTCTTTTATGGGCATTGAGAGAGAGCTGCTCTGTGGCTGGTATGGAAAGAAGACCTGCTGTTGTGGACAGAGGTAAAGTTGACAATATGACATAGCCTAAAACAATGGTGCACCATTCCAGCAGTCACAGTACTGCCAAACTGGATTTGTCCATGACCAGAAACCTGCCCTCCAACGTGAACTCTTTCAAGAAGGTCCAAAATTCCCCTGCAAGACTTGAGATCGACATCTGCCAGGGGCACCATCTTGAACAAACAGTGTTGCACTTGCTGTCCATCATGACTGACTGCATAAGCAAAAAAAAAAAACAGGTAAAAGACTGATAACCATTCTGCGAAGATTATACAACCAAGTGATTTCATCTAGAGCCATGAGTATGATCGATATGCACCATTTCTCTCATTATGCAAACACCTAAGTTTGAATTCATATGAATTGCGAGAGAATTTTCCCTTGATATGAATGAGGGATCCTCGGTTCATGCAGGATGGTCTGTCAAGATTTAATTCACCAAGCGAGGAGGCAGATCAGTTTGAGAGAGAAGAGGCAGTCT
The DNA here is from genome assembly GCF_030435595.1 of Desarmillaria tabescens. Lineage (NCBI taxonomy): Eukaryota > Fungi > Basidiomycota > Agaricomycetes > Agaricales > Physalacriaceae > Desarmillaria > Desarmillaria tabescens. Next base: position 204,213 of record NW_026848367.1, on the reverse strand, counting down.
TTGGCAGTGGCATCAATGCTGGTCTGTGAGGATTCTTCAAGATGTTATACTGCTGTCAAAGAATAAACCTGAAGCAGAGCACACATACAGACTAGGGCTTCGCACCATATGGTATACAGTATACGGCCATATAGCCACTGGTATAGTGATGGGCAATGGCTGGTCTGTAACCATACCGTCAAGGCTCTTAGAACTAGGTTGACTGGTATGGTATGGGTATATAGATGGCCATGCCAGTCGTCAATACGGCCAGTTGAATAATACATACCTAATATTTGGGGCTTCAGAGCAGCTTCAGATCTTGCCATGGGCACGTCATCATCTGCATCATGATAAAATTGATTTTCGAGGGGGATTTCAAGTTTCTGTTGGCATTGAGGGCACACTTATCTGTCATGATGCTCAGAATGTGGTCGTAAGTCTGCGAAAAAAAAGGACTCTTTCATGAACTCCTCTGGCTTAAAATTCAGCAGTATTTGACAGATGCACAGGCCAGCAGGGGCCAAATTATTGCGCAATATGTGTGGGTAGTCAAACTCAAAGGATGAAACAGTAGTAGAATAGAGGCAGCAGAAGCAGGAAATAGAAAGTATTCTATGCTGGTAAGGATTAGAGCTTGAGTAGAGCGAGTGAAAGAAGATCGGGTGGTAGTGCTGAAGAGCTTGCAGTGCCAGCACATCATGGTACGATGTTAAGTGTATAGCAAACACGCATACAGCATGATCTGATGATGGTTATTTTTAGATACATACATGGCTGTTGATTATCATATGACAGCCATGTTTATACAGTTGCTAATGGGATACGGGATGTCCATATACCATCTGTCTCTGGGCAAGTTATTTTGTCAGACGGTGACATGTGTGCAATGCGTTCACACATGTAATTTTGCGAATTCTAGGAATGCAAATGTGTGTGTGCCCTGTGAATAATATCAGAGTGCATGTAAGGCATAGAGCGCTACACACTAAGGCAGAAAGCACTATAATAAAAATAATATGAGTAGAGTGCATGGCTTAGACTTAGAGCGGCACACTGGTGTCATTTAAGTGTGCAGTCTCAGTGCTTATACACACACACTGTGCCCTCCTCTGCAATGTATCAATCAATTAAATTCACTGAAGATAATATATTGAAGGTGCTTCATGCTGCATTGATCTATGATGCACAAACCCTGCCGATCCGGCAATCACCGAGAAACGTCATCCTGAACAAAGAATCAACAAGTCCAAATACTCTAAGGAGTTCTTGGCTGGAGAGAAATAAAACCCGCTGCCCATATGAAATATTAAACTAGAAATGGTTGCGCAGCAACCAATAAAATAAAACTCACTCACTAGATAAGTTGCGTGGCACTGTAATTAAATCCATGGAGCCAATAAGAAGACACATGCCACATGGCACGATGAGGCTAGGCCTTGTCAAGTGGAGAAAACAGCGGTAGCACGTGTGCCGACACAGAGTGCTGAGTAAAATAATGATTACTATCACTACAGCTGACGTGGCATGCAAGAGAAGGGAGTCCAAGGTGGAGCATTGTCTATTTTCAGTATTTACATTTCATATAGTTAATAGTAAATATAAGAGCGGTAGTTACAGGTAGTTAGCAAGTTTTCAGACCCCTGCAGTTGTACTATGAAGCAGCACACTTAGTGTATGATGAAAGGATTTTATTTGAAGCTTCGAGCGAGAGAATATTATTGAACTTAGAATTATTTTGAGCACCTTGAGAGCTTGCGAGGCACACCTTGCTTGAGCGTGCTTGATTTGTTCAAGTAAAGTACAGTAATTGATTGCGCTCTTCTTAGAGAATATTGTATTGTGATAACTTGAATGTGCATTTGTGTTTTTGGAACTTATTTGTGAATTCTGAGTTATTGCAAGTGGCAGAGGTTCAAACCCTTTGGCTTGTCAGTAATCTCTGAGGTTTTTGGTTTATTCCCAAGTGGCATAGGTACAAACCCTGTGGCTTGTGGACGTGTTTTCTGTGTTTGTGTATCTCTGGATCGCATAGGTTAGAACCCTGTGGATCTACGAACGGGTTTTGAAGTGTTTTCTGCTTGGAGCACAAGGCTTTAAGTCGTGTTAAGTGTATTGTGAAACGTTGCAGACACTTGTGTGTTGTGCGTGATGTATTTTGAGGGTTATACATTCTTGTAGAACATTTGGGGGCTTGCAAAATAATACTTTTGCCTTGAGGCCAAGCGATTCTGTCGCTCACCTCCTGTTCCAAAAGCATTTGGATTTAGAAGATTATTATATTGCTAAGCATGCTATATTATATTGTAATGTGCAAGGATTCTTTCAATACTACTGCTATTGTGTGCTTGTATTGCACATCACCCCTGAACTACTGAGGGTTTGTGTGTGTGAGAGTGTGAGTGTGGGTGTGTTAGTGTTATATACGCTAGTGCATTTCTAGCTTGGTGCACACAGAGCCTCTTCAACAGAATGGGTATGGTACTCATATGATGGCACCCATATAACCATACTATACGGTGATGGTGTGAAGCCCTAATACAGACCTCGGTCAGATAATCTTGCCATGTCAGCACATCTGGCATAGAAAATGGTTGGCTGGAGAGATCATCAGTTAGAATGAAAATGACCAGAACAACAATAGATCAGTGGCACTGGATAGGGAGAATTGGGAGCAGAATCATAAACAGGATCGAGCAAAAGCGGAAGAGATTATCAAACGGAACACAAATAGAAAAGTTTCCATGCAGAGCGCAGCTGCAGGTTTGGCAATGGCTGTTAATGAAAATAGATTTTCACATGATTTGTTCAGGACAGCATAATAACTGAGTATCCTATACTTATACATAGGACTCGGAATGATTTCCAGCATAAAAGCATATCCAACCATCTTCTCAAGCTCCCGCAGTGAGTTGGCATTGTAGGTGTTGACTGTGCATGGCAGTACATCCTCTGGATTTTTTTAGGTACATACACTCGACCTTTTTTGTCTCAGGCTGACTGACCGATCAATATACTTCCTATGGCAGAACATGCGGTATCCACACACTGTCACTCAGTAAAGAAAAGCTACCAGTAGTAGCCAGGTGAGAAACGGTCTTTGCTGAAGGCTCGGATGAAGTGATGGGCCATCGCGAGGCGTGGCATATCCAAGTCCTGTGTGAATGGAGGGAAATGCTATTGCAAATGACATGTTGACTGTAGGAAAGGTTGGAGCAGATTTTCCACTGATCTCGGAATAAATGAGAATAATCACAATTATAGATGAAAATTGACAGGAGGGGTGCACCCTTATGGCGCCTCTGAATCATTGGATGCATGTTAGGCAAATTACATTCAGAGGCCAAAAAAAGACAGCAGAAAGATGAGAGCCATCTGTATCATCATTCATCAGATCGGGATGAAGGCATGAGTTGTGGGAGGTGAGTTTGGATTTACTGTAGGTCCATTGCCGTTGTTCATTTATCAGAATAATAGAATGCTCACAGATAAAGGAAAGTTTGTAGACGCCACTGTCAGCCACCTCTACCCTGGTTATGGGACTAATGGTCTTGACTGTCTCAGCCTCCCATCTGCATTTGAGAAACTTATAAGTCTTGATGATGGTCACATCTTGGTCACTTGGCATTATGAGTGGATTTCAGATCTGTGTCCATCCAGTGGGTGAAGTAAGACTAGTTCCTTTTTTCTAATCTACCACATTGTTATTGTATATGAATCTTCTGTTATGCTTTACTTGTGTTGATGGATGCTGTAAAAATGCATTCAGTATAATGATTTGACTGGTCAACAAAATGACATCTTCATTCCCTTCAAATCTTTGAAGAACTCGATATTCCCAGGATACCTCATCGCCAACACTACCACTCATACTAGTTTGCCTTTATAGAATGAAGCATTCGTTCCACTGGCGATCGCCAATCTCCAATGTCCATACACACTTGCAATTCTATGTGACCATCCAGAGTGACTCGACACTTTCTCTATATCCTTCCATTGTTTGCCACTGCAGTCCACTCATAAGTTGTCATAATGCATCCTATCGACTGGGGTACGTGGCACGATGACAATGCTAGGAAAGCATTAAAGCATTAATTCAGAATGATGTTTCGACTCTTGAGCATCTATTAGAAATTAGTATCGATGGATATTTTACTCTGTATGATATAAACTTCATGTAGCAGCATGCCAAAACATCTAGCTGACCCTTGAGCACTCGAATATAAGAAAATTATCCAAGAATTCACATACCAACTCGGATGCTCCCATCATGATATGTCAATACATAATATCCAGACATCCCTGTGTCGGTCGAGAACAGCTATACAGTTGAGCTAAAGGCCATACATGATCCCAGAGGTATACAGCAGCCCATCAATGAGGGCGACGATATACTCCGAGCTCCTACTATCGGTCTTCGAGAAGGAAAGCTGCCATTCTGTAACCCTTGTAATGCTGACTGCAAAGGCTGATACAAGGTTGGATATATCACAGGTTTTATCTGTATGCCCCAGAGATAAATTGCAGTGTGAGAAGACAACATCAGATGTGAAATCAATCATGTGATATGAGGTACAAATCGATTTGAAGCGAGCCCATTGAAAGGCGTGAAGACCGTCAAGATGTCCTATGTGATCCTTGCAAAGCTCTCGGTCATCATCATTTTCCCTGCACATGGGACCAGCATCAAAAAGGATCAAGTCCTCCAGCAATGGTCACCCTTCTAAGAAGTCAAGAAACTCCAAAGTGGAAGGGCACTGCGAAATGTCGGTGGATTTGCGACAGAAGGAAACATGTGTAAGGCCACGAAAATAATGTGCCGGCCATGCAGAAAAACTATCAAGATACAGCATTCGCAGACTAGGCATCTGTCTGTCAAAAAGATGACATGGACATACTAACAGGATAACAGGAAAGAGAGCAAACAATGCACAATAAGAATCTGAATGAGAAAGACGAACAGTGAGAAAGACGAAGCAAAAAAGAATCTGGCAGTAACAAAATCTTGAGGTGCAAAGCAGGGTGCTGAGAGTCGAAGTGGTTGTCATTACTGTCATTAAAATACGTTGATATGAACAACCATTGTCTGATACAAGAATCAAGAATTTGGGAAAAAGGTGGCAGAAACCAAAAGAGCATCGGTGCCCAAACACTGATCAATGCTGGATCTTGCCAAGTTGCTGAAACGAGAACCGGGGAAACCTCGGAGGTAAGAGAATGCACCGCCACTGAAGCCCGACTGCAATAAGACCGAGAAGACCGAGACCTGTATACACAGGACTCGGAACACTGTTAGTCCCATTGCCCTACTATAATTCCTATGCTCTTCCTGGGCATGGAATATCAATCATGGGGTGGAGGTGAGGTCTTTCCATTTGATGGAAATACATCGACTCGATACCAATATACTGTTATGGTTTATTCACTTTTCTTCATTTTACTCAGCTTGATTACTCATATGCGATCCCTGTGGATCATTTCTCACAGTACTATTATTAGCGTAGCCACTTGTATTTAAGTAGAGCCTTAGCTGGTCTAAACCCCAGCTTCAGCTAAGGTTTAATCTACCCAACTTGAACTCCGTTCTTCGTGTCTACTTGCCCACAACCTGCTCTGACATCGCCTTTGACTTACTAGAGTATCTGCCACCGAAGTGCGAGTGGTGATCCTAGTTCGATCTAAGTTGATTATTAGTTGGTTGTTAACATTTAGCCGAAGCTTGTCCTATGTTGCTCAACGCATTGTGTTGCCCAACATTTATCTCCTTATCCTTCTATTTCTGGTAGCCGACTGGGCTTTACCCCTCCTGTTACCTGACCCGATCCTTACCGTTGTCCTTATAGTCCTCGTGACTATCCTTTTTACCCAAACGGTCATCGGTGCCCCACTATTCGCAGCCTTGCTCGTAGTGGCATACGTTGGCCTTCTTCGAATCTAAAAACATGAATCCTTCCCAAACATCCCTCCAACTTGCCTCTTGGCTGGCAGTAATCCTGCTCGCTCTGACAAGTACCTTCGAAGTAGATGATTCTTCATCGATGACCGGTTCCACCTACGAAACCGACCTCAACTTAATAATCGCTGTACTCGCCACCCTCACTATCCTTGCATTGACCATTTTATGGTCCAACATAACCGCCGGACTCAACAGAGAATAGATCCGCGGACGGATGCCCTGGTCCGACGCCATTCCCGCCGTCTTCGCGACTTTTATACTCTTTTTCTTGTCCATTATTTTGTACCGACTACACCGCTGTTTCCGAGAACAGAGGAGAGTCCGTGCCCAACTCCCGTTTCACTACGTTCCCAGCACACCCACCTATCCTCCACCAGTAATTCACATTCCCACCGCCTCTCAGCAGACAATATGAGATGTCGAATCCAACGTCTCTGGGGGACCTGGAGAATCCCTCTACGGATCGTCGCGATCCAGCTCGCGATACTCAGAGTCGAGCACCGACTCCTACAGAAGTGCTACCGCCGAGTCAGTCGACTCCGTCGACATCACAGATACCCAGGGCGTACTCCTCGACCGAGGAGACTTGCCCCTACCAGGCCTCTTCGACCAGTCTCCAGTCGAAGGCGAGCCAAGCAACAACAGAGGCCGAGGACAAGGCACCAGGCATCTGGTCGAGGGCGAAGAAAGCCCTGATACCGAGTACGAAGGGGATAAGCTCACCAAGCTTGAAAGAATCTGACTTGAAGACCTCCTCAACGACCTCTACCCGAACACGGAGGAAGATGCTACCTATACCGGAGACAGCTGGAGTGGAAGGTCTCAGACTAGGTGGACAGATGCAGACTGGGGAAGCGAGCGAAGGAGGTATCATGACAGAAGGAGGGAGAACTTCAGTGATGATTCCGGAGAGCTTGCCCTTGGGGCCTCCGCCGCAACTACCACCCGTACAGATGGAGCAGGACCCATTCTTCCTGCTTGGCCGACAAACAGGGGCCCCCCTGTTGGGTGGCACCCCAGCACCAGCTGGGTCTATGCCGACCCAGGGGAAGAAGCTCCTGTGGCCCGAGTCTCGTCCCTGAGGAGCCTCCTTGTCCCCAAGCGCCCAGAGGCCTCAGCGCCCGCTCCCACCGTCGCCAGGGCTGAACCGACAGATCAGCAGCTCTGGAGTGAGTTCCCGGACTACGATCCTGAAGAGCTTGGAACAATTGCCGGGGCCGGAGACCTCGCCCCAGTCCCCTTTACACTGTCGGTTGCGGGGCGAGCATTCGCTGACCCTGTCCCTAGCAACCAGCGTCCATGGACACTTCTCTACCACACACTCGTCGAGTTGCTCAACCTCCCTCGAAATGCCCAGGAGTCCCCAGAAATCGAGGCCCGAATGGACCGAGCAAGAGCGGCAGACACACGCACTCGACGTGCCGAAATCGCCGCCCTCATCGGACCCAATGCCTTCTGGGACCTCCCCATCGAACCAGATGCCACCCACGCCGAGATCGAGAATAGGCAGCGAGCTGCCGCCCTCCGATACTCTGGGCTCGTCGAGCGGGCAGGAACAGACCTTGAAGCCCACTGAAGAGCCTGGCAGGCCTACAAGTCAGAGATCAGCGACCCCGACTCCGACATCGGGCGGTGGAAGAGAAACAAGGAGATCGACAGACTTGCCAGAGAGAGGAAGGAGGCCAAGGATGCCGAGTCGGCTGCCAAACAGTTCCCTCGAGGGCAAGGTGATGAAGGCGGTCCGGATGGTCCTCGTCGACCCCATGGCTCCGGTACCAACAATCTTTAACATTTTACCATGGCATGGGCTCTACGAAATAATGATGGAAGATATGGAGCGGGACTCCCAATGGCTCCTCACGGAGGCAGGGGAGGATTACCGACACATGAAATACATGGGGGACGTTTACCTCATGAAGAATATCCTGGAGGTGGAGACGTGGCACAGGGCCGCTGTGGTATGGAACCAGGTGCATCCCGATGCTGCACGACCAGGTTGCGAACCTTATCGACGACCGCAGCCGATGCCCAATCCGCTAGAAACCGAAGAGTTCTGGGCGGGCGTGGGACCTGATGACCCCAACGATATGTGGGACGATCCTGGAGCCAGGACGTCCAAGAAGGGAAAAGAATCCACGGTGCCGACCCAACCACCGCCGCCACCGCCGCCACCCAAGTACCCGGAAGGCTACCTGCCACCTGGCGATAACCACCATCTGCGCTCACTATCACGACCCCCGAACGCACCAATCCCGCCGGCTCCGCCACCGCCTCTGGACCCTATTCTTCCCTGGGAGTTGGCCCCGGGAGTGGCGAATAATCCGTGGAACGACGTGAAGCCCAAGTTGATCACGCAACCAGAATACTTCTTCGGGGTATCTTCAGACATCACGCGTTTCCTCCATCACTGCGAAGTGTACTTCCAGGTTTTTCCCATGTACTACACCATGAACAATGAAGGGCAGAACCCCTATCGGATTACCTTCACCCAGAGCTATTTGCGTGGGGAAGCTCAGCAGTGGTGGGTAGACCAGTACTATCGCTACCAAACGCCATGGGGGCACTGGAGGTTTCCGACGTGGGATGAATTTTCCCGAGACCTCACCACCCAATTCCGTGAGGTAGCCGAGTTAGCCATATGGAAGCAGGAGTGGAAGAAGGTCCGACAATCGGACTTCAAGTCCGCGGTGGAGTTCTTTGCCAAGTTCGAGCGTCTAGCCCATAAATGCGAGGAATTCGAAGATGAGAAGCAGATGTTTAAGGCGGTCGAAGCGGCGATAAGGCCAATGGTGCGAAAGACGGTTATGCATGGGGACAATGAACGCCCCACAACCTATGCACAATGGAAAGCGCACGTACTCCGGATTGACGCCAACTATCAATACGATGTCGCCCAAGGATTGGGCAGTAAGACCTCCCAGAACCAAGGCGGTTCGGGTCAAGGCAATCAAAATCAGTTGAAAGGGCAGGGTTCCAGCAGCGACAAGAAGGACGCCACGGGAACCACCTATGGGGGCATGGGGCAGCCAATGGAAATCGACAAGCTCCGGTCCAACAAGCAATGCTTCAAATGCGGGAATACCGGGTGGAGCCGAGGCCATAAATGCCCAACAGACAAATCAAAGTGGCTTCCCGTCAAACTCCCCCCTCGCAAAAAACCCAACGTCCAACGCCTTCGACAACTACTCGTGGAAGCCGAAAAGGAGGAGTTAGGAGAAAGCACGAAAGTCGAGGAGGTCAAGGAAGAGAAGTCGTCAAAAGACGAGCCAGCGTCGAAATAAGCAATTCGACGGCGCCGGCCAAGGACTTAATTTCTCCTGGTGCACGATCATGTACTACTAGTCGGACTTATACTACGTATGTAGGGACTCCATACGAACAATATACCAACTTTTTTACCGCGTTACCAGTTGAAGAGATCAAGAATGAAGAATCGCAAAATGCCCACGGCGTAGGAGGGGATTTCCGCCTTTCGACGCGGTCTGCATCGGAAAAAGAACCCTTAGGGGCTGGTCCACCTCAGACACCCCCACCTGACCGAACAGGGCAAGTCCTGGAGAACCCAGCGAGCGCCTCAGGTCAGGACAAGATGGACGCCAGATGTGGTGGTCATCGCCCTGGCAGGGAGAATCGGCCGACGACTCCGACGGGTGGGCCTTCAGCCCCAGTTGTTCCTCCTGTCAGTGGCAGAAAAGCAGCTGAGGCTGGGAACCAAGGGGACCACCTACATTTAGTAGTGGCCTCATCCGCAAACGATGCCGACCCCCTTGGGGAGCCAATATGTGTGCGACTGCCTCGGGTTTCCGAGAGTACCGCTGGCATTAGGAATGAGGTTAAGTATGGAATCACAGTGGAGGTTACAACGCCACGCACAAGCGCCCTTGGCCAGGGCCGAATGCAGGGCAGCGAGCCCTCCTCCACCAACTCGTCGGAAGGTGACCAAATGCCGCCGAGGGGCCTTCCCGACCGGCCCAGTGACCAACTGCCACCTCGAGGCAAGACACCTCCCGTTTCGCTAGAAGAAGTAGAGGATGAGGAAGCACACCTTCGGTCCGATATCCCGACTATCACCCCCAGGAAGAAGTCACTTGCGACACCTGACCCTGAACCCACGACCGAGGTTCGGAAGGCCATCCCGAACACGTACTATGAACCCTTCAGGGTGCATTGGACACGCAGGGCGCTACGACTCGCTACCAATGAGTTGGCCGCCTTTGCCGCTCTCAACCGATGGGTACACCCCCGTCGCATGGGAGAGGTGACGATTGAATTGTGGGAGGCGCTCAAGGAGCAACCCGAGACCGCTGCGGAGGCTAGAAGTAAGTGGGAATGGATGGAGGATCTCACGAAACCACCCATGTACATATGAGGGAGAAAAGGGTGTAACGTATCAATTACCGTGCAGTTGGAAACGCTAGACACTCACGAGACTCACTCCCTGAAGGCGCTAGTGGACAGCGGAGCCACCGGCAGTTCTATAGACCGCACCTGGGCCCAGAGTCACGCTCTCAATCTTAAAAAGGCGGCTCGACCCATTCTGGTTTATAATGCCGACAGCACCCAAAACAAAGGGGGCGACATCACGGAATATGCCGAAGTACGGCTGCGCATTGGGGACCACGTGGAACGAATAGAATTAGCCGTGGTCGACCTAGGCACCACCCCCCTATTCCTTGGGCATGATTGGCTGCAGAGACATAACCCGTTAATCGACTGGGACACCGGGGCAGTTACCCTAGCCCGTTGCGCTTGCCAAAAAATCCCCTTCTCTCTCCCCGACATGGACCCTTCATCCAGATGGGAAGAATATGAAGAGGGAGACACAATTTTAGTTATCGATTTCGAAGAAGTGTTCCACGTACGAGCAATGGGTACTAAGGCAAACAAATTGGCCGCCCAAGCCAACGCTCGCAAAGTAACGAAGTCCTTCGAGGAGATAGTCCCAGAAGAGTATAGGGACTTCGAGGATGTCTTTGCCAAAGAAAACTTCGATGAGTTACCACCGCGGAAACCTTGGGACCATGCCATTGAATTAATCCCCAACGCTAACGCCAATCTAGACTGTAAGGTCTATCCTCTCAACCCCGCGGAGCAGGAAGAGCTGGATAAGTTTTTAGATGAAAACTTGTCCACCGAACGCATCCAAGCATCCAAATCCCCAATGGCGTCCCCCTTCTTCTTTGTCAAGAAGAAGGATGGGAAACTTCGACCGGTCCAGGACTATCGCAAGCTCAATGAGATGACCATCAAGAATCGGTATCCGCTACCACTCATCAGAGAACTAATGGACTGGCTGAAGAAGGCCAAATACTTCACCAAGTTGGATGTGCGGTGGGGGTACAACAACGTTAGGATAAAGCAAGGGGATGAGTGGAAGGCCGCTTTTCGAACCAATCACGGTCTCTACGAGCCCCTAGTAATGTTCTTTGGGCTCACGAATTCACCAGCAACCTTCCAGTGGATGATGAACGACATTTTCAAAGACCTTATAACCGCTGGAGAAGTATCGGTGTATCTCGATGACATCCTTATTGCATCCAAAACCAAGGAGGACCATAGGTGCATAGTACGCGAAGTACTCCAGATCCTTCGCGCTAATAAGCTATTCTTGAAGGCAGAGAAATGCGAGTTTGAAGTGGAAGAGACGGAGTACTTGGGCATACTCATCAGTGAGGGAAGAATCCGCATGGATCCTGTAAAAATCGCGGGCCTCTTGGACTGGCCTGTCCCAGCGAAGAAACAAGAACTCCAGTCGTTTTTGGGTTTCTGCAACTTCTATCACCGATTCATTCGTGATTACAGTAAACACGTCAGACCCCTTACTGCCCTCACGGGCAAGGTAGAGTGGAAGTGGGGGGAGGCCCAACAGATGGTGTTCAAGAGGCTCAAAGAACTGTTCCGCAAGGATGTAGTACTGACTATCCCGCAAGACGAAGGGAAATTCCGAGTGGAAGCGGACTCCAGCAAGGGAGCAATAGGAGCAGTATTGTCCCAATGGCAGGAAGAAAAGTGGTGACTGGTGGCCTTCCTTTCCAAGGCACTATCAATTACCAAACGCAACTATGAAATCTACGACAAGGAGCTCCTCGCCATCATGATTGCATTGGAGGAATGGCGTCAATATCTTATGGGCGCTCGAGAAGACTTCGAGATCTGGACAGATCATTCCAATCTCCAATACTTTAGAAAGCCCCAGAAACTCAATCGACGACAAGCCCGATGGGTAACCGAACTGGCCGAGTACCAGTTTACCCTGCACCACAAACCCGGGGCCCAAAATCGTAAAGCCGATTTGTTGTCCAGGCGAGCGGACCACGATCAAGGGAAGGATGACAACCAGGATGTGACAGTCTTGAAGCCTGCTCACTTCCGAGCCTTAGTCATGCCCACCCCGGAGGAGCTGCATGAGAAAATCAAGTTGACCACTCACGATCCGCGCAAATGGGACCGAGGCATTTCCAACTCCCTTAACCACGAAAAGGGGGTCTCACGAGATCAAGGATTACTATGGTACGATGGACGTATCTACATCCCCAGAGACAGGCAGTTATGGGGAGAAATTATAGCTCTGCAACATGACCATGTAACCGCAGGGCACCCTGGGATAGAAAAGACGAAGGAACTCGTCCTACGAGACTACTGGTGGCCTCGGATGCATCGTGAGGTGGAGGCATACATAAGGGGGTGCAAGATTTGTCAACGGACCAAAGCGGATCGCCGCCCCAAAAGGGCGCCTCTTCACCCAAACGAGATCCCAGATCACCTGTGGACCCATATATCGGTCGACATGATCACTAAGCTCCCCGATTCGAGGGGGAACGACTCCATTCTCGTCATAGTTGACAGATTCTCCAAAACCATAATTCCCATTGCATGCACCGAGGAACTATCCTCCCTTGGCTTCGCTAAGATCCTGAGGGATCATGTTTACGTGCCCTATGGAGTACTACCAGAGAAAATCATCTCAGACCGGGGTGCTGTCTTCGTTTCGAAGTTCATGAAGGAGTTTTACAAGCTCGTCCAGATCGAGGGTAACCCATCCACGGCCTACCACCCCCAGACCAATGGACAGACGGAAAGGGTCAATCAGGAAATAGAGAAATATTTGAAGATGTTTGTCAATTACCGACAGGATGACTGGAGCGAGTGGCTACTGCTAGCCGCTTTCACTCACAATAACTGAAAACACTCGGCTATAGGGTATTCCCCCTACAAAGTGGTTTTCGGAAGGGATGGACAAGTCATTAAGACCTCCCAGCGACCGGAAGCCGTTCCCGCCGCATCCGAGTTGGTAAAAGGAATCAAGGAGGTTCAAGAAAAGGCGAAGGAGTCTTTGGAACGGGCAGCGGAATCGATGAAGAAGGTGTATGACAAGCGCAAAGGTAAAGCCGTCGAGTACAAAATTGGTGACAGGGTGTGGTTAGACTCCACCAACCTACACCTTCCTCGACCCACGAAAAAGCTTGGTGACCGATGCGTAGGACCCTTCGCCATCCTAGCAAAGAAGGGTGCCTCCACTTATGAACTCAAACTCCCGGCAGGATGGAAAATTCATAACCGATTCAATGAATCCCTCCTGACTCCATATCACGCCCCCGAGTTTCCTAACCAACCACACCCTGAGAGGCCACCGCCGGAACTAATCGAAGAGGAAGAGGAATATGAGATAGAAGAGATCGTGGGAGAACGAGACAAAGTCGTCGGTCGTGGACGAACACGATGAACTATAACTGAATACCTGGTGAAGTGGAAGGGATACCCGGTGGAAGAAAACTCCTGGGTAAAACGTTCGGACATGGCGAATGCAGAGGAACTCATTAACGACTACGAGGACCATGTACAGAAAATGGTATGGAGGGTCAATGACAAGGGAAAGACAGTCGGAACAGATACCAAGATACCGCTGAACATCGGGGTACAGTATCATGAACCGGACACCCCTTGCATCACCGACATAATTACAGTCCCCTCTTCCCAATGCACAGCGTCGAGACACTCCAAGGAACTTAACATAGTGGGAGAAGTGGACAGTTCAGACGCAGGAAGAAACGTTGGACCAATCTCAGTTAGCTCTTCGTTCAGAAGGCTAATAGTCGACATTTCTGAATCCATGGACAAAGCGCTGTTGGAAAAGAACAAAAAATACATCCACGATCACCCGAGTGAGAATGGCCCCATCGTACAGTATCCCCGACGCCCTATGGAACATAAACTCGATGATCCCTGAGTATGGGACTCCTACTTGAAGAGACGAAAACTCGAGATCGAAGCTTCTTGACGAGAAGACTGACCATATAAAAATCCCCCTGTCCTTCTTGACCCTCCATCGGATGACGAAACTGATGTAGACCTACTCCAGAAGGTAACAGAAAACTGGAATGATGATGAACGCGCCTCAGAGATCGGGTCATACGAGACAGATGGGGAGGATTCTAATGCCTCATTCGGGACGAACGAGTCTTAAGAGGGGGGTAATGTTACGGTTTATTCACTTTTCTTCGTTTTACTCAGCTTGATTACTCATATGTGATCCCTGCGGATCATTTCTCACAGTACTATTATTAGCGTAGCCACTTGTATTTAAGTAGAGCCTTAGCTGGTCTAAACCTCAGCTTCAGCTAAGGTTTAATCTACCCAACTTGAACTCCGTTCTTCATGTCTACTTGCCCGCAACCCGCTCTGACATCGCCTTTGACTTACTAGAGTATCTGCCACTGAAGTGCAAGTGGTGATCCTAGTTCGATCTAAGTCGATTATTAGTTGGTTGTTAACATATACCTCCAGGAGTGCTGGAAAAAAAAATTCATACAAAATTTCCAAGTGGTCTCAAAGGCAACCAACCAACCTGGTGTAACAGAGCACTCTGCATGGTAACAGGCGGCTCGGAATCTTGCACAGAACACCTGCATAAATGCATAGCGAATCATGATTGTATTAAGCATGAGTGTTCGAAGGTTAAGCGGTAAGCTTGGAGCTCCTTGGCCCTTACACCTGATACCACAGGTGCTCATATTTATGGTCCCCAGCAACGACTGGAGTCTGAGAATAAGACTGATTCAGAAGCTCGGAGAGGCCAATATATGTTGTTTCCTTCTTCCAGGCACCGGACCTTAGAACACCAACGATTGTGTTGGTAAATACCCCGCCGTATCCATCCTTTCCTGCAGCCTCCTTCACCAATTGGTAGTCCCTACACGCTGCCAAGACTACATGAGAGCCCATAAATGGCATCCAATCCTCCAATGAAACAGAGAGATAGCCTGGCAAATCTTTGAGCTTTTCATCTGCAGCATGTAACATATCCTCCAGCGAAGCATGAATTGTAGTAGGGATGGTACGTATTCCTGAGCCGGAGGCCCTGCGGTCAAAACTGCGCGTGTGGCAGCAGTCTACGATGAATGTAATTTTATGTCCCTTAACGTGAGATATTTGACTGAAAAGAACATTGAGTTCCCGGTCGCTGATGTCAGGTATTGGAAGCCCGTTGGCATCTATGGAGTCACGATCGATGGGGCACAGTGCCTCAATGGAACAAAGGTCCTTGCCATGTCTAGATTCCGCTGTGCTAAAATGGTCTGAACAGTTGTAGCATGATCCATGCCCAGCATAGTAGATGATGATATTGTCACCTCGCTGAATTTCCTCATTGGAAATGAGACTGTGGAGCATGTTTATGATGTTCATACGAGATGGTGCTGAAGGATCACCTGGGGTGGAATCATGGGGGCCAAGGAGACATTGGATACGATGTTCTGGGATGCCAAGGTCATCGACAAGAAATCCTCTCATTGATAATGCGTCAGATACAGCACCGTGCAACGGATTAGACAGATATGCATCAATGCCAATGAGAACCGCCCAAAATCGAGACGCATCAACACGATGCGGGATCTACGACGTTGAGGGGTCAGTAACTGGGCATATACACTTACTCCTCGAATCAAGGAAAGCAATATAGGTGGTACGAGGGACCATCGATGACTGCGAACACCTAGGCGAGAGTCCTTCTGACAAAGGCTGAACCATTTATGAGGCTGCTCTACATCATCGGTATTTGACTGTGAGACATTTCCCTTTCGGAATAAATCTAGGAAGATGTTGTGGAGATGTCTCCATAGTGGTTTACTGTGCCTTCCTACTTCTCACGAGACTGGCACTGAATTTGTGCTTTCGGGAGAGGCCATCCCAGTAACCGACCTCGTCGCCTCCTGCGAACCTATTTCATGTAGAGTTGGTGCCTACGTTGCAGATTTGATGAGAAGGACATAGCGTACACAGAACAAACCCATACCAGAGGTACGTCATCTTTCGGCCTGGTGACTTCTCATGGGGAGGATGTATGGAATGACCGACAGCCCAGAATCTGGCACGTTTAGAAAATTCAATCACAGGAAACAAACAGTAGACAAAAAGACTACATACAGTCCAGATTGAATGCATCATATTCAGGATGAAGGGCTTTTCGTCCATGACAGGCAGCGGAGTATTCTGGAGGGAGACGTTGACGGTGCGTAATGAATCCGCTGCAAGGTCTCGTGCGGTTGTTGTACAAGCCTTATCTCTTTCAAGTTTCAACTTCTCGTTTCCAGTACCTATACAGCACATGTCCCTTCCTAGCACTTGTTTGGACTCTTCATTTCCCTGAATCTATAATGAATTCAGAAGCAAGATGAGATTATTAGATGTGGTGTATTCCGGTTGAAGTGAGAAAGGGGCCCAGAAACAACCAGGTGGCCAGCTAATTTTGTGAGCCAATCGTGCGAATTAGTCATATCATGTATGGCAGTTAGGTCTCTTACATTAAGGAAGGGGGGTATGGTGGGAAAGTTACGTAGGAAAAAAGACTTCGTTAAGTGTGTTAACATCCTCGTAGTTTACTTTTTCGAAAGGTCTGACTCACCTGAGTTTCTCAGATACAATTTGTTAGATCATTCCGTGCCAAACTTTGACAGTAATATACAAGATTCCGCGTATAAAATACTTGATTTTTTTCCTAATGCAAACAAAGTGTCAGGTCCCAGATATATTACAAAGCCATTCTTATGTATCTTGCCATGGATCGCTAAGTATCCTGTAGTAGCAGGATTGTTCAAAAATAATTTTCTAAAATGTTCAGTCCGAGTCAAAGCTAAAGCAGACCAAACATTAATAGACGTACCTAAGGCTCGATGTATTACAGATGGCAATCAAGGAGCCTAAGTGGTCAAATTTGGATTTGCAAGTCGCGACATTAGCAGAGGGGAAATTATTACATTAGTCAATGGTATAATGAAGATAGGATCACATACGACAGTTAGATACTTTATCCTCCTCTACAAACTAAAAATATGTCCCGAAGTCATCGGACAACATGCTTGAAGCATGTAAAATAAACGAGCACGAGAAACAATTCCTTATGTGCAAACGGCTGCATCGTGTAGGTGTTCAACCCGGAGAATCTTGCAAGAGAATAGAAATTTAAGGAATGGCTACTTAAATATTGAAGATAAACTTACTTGTCGCAATTGTCTCCCTATTAACAGCATAATGCACCATCAATGTGAGATTTTAGAGAATGATGCGGAGAAAATTGAGTAGGGAGGACAGACGAGCGTTGATCGGACTTAATTTCTCTCTGAGGAATGTCATATTCTTTTCTCTGGGTGGGTTGGTGCAAGGGAAGATGGGTGTATAAGTGTTTTCGATTGTCGAACTCTGGTAGGTCATATGGGTCTATGTTGCTCGTTGCACTTCCATCATGATCGAACCGAGTCACAAGGAAACAGCACCATCAGGGTTATGCACCTCCCCTCAGGTAATTCCCAGGTCTCAGTGAATGACTACAGTGCCGTGGGACAGGTTGCCAGTGGTACAAGAAGATAAACCCACGTTAGGAAATGGGATCAATGGTTGACCGAGAATGCCCAGAAGCAGCCTACCTAGGCACTGATCGACCGAAGATTGAATTGATTTTGAATGGCTCGCGAACCTGGCTAGGAAGGTTATGATAGGTGTTCCTAGTGTTTTTTGGGTCAAGGAATCGATTCTGATAATCCCAGGACCATAGGATGACTGTAACATCGAAATTGGGGATGTGCTCCTCCTGTTTTGCAGAATGATCTGCTCATATCCCCTTCAATAAATTTCGGATAGCCATGGAGTTTTGTACACATGATTATACAATGTATATCATCTGTTATTTAACAGGAGTACCCGCCCCAACCACTAGAAATGTAAAATACCAGGTATGTCTCCTCTATCCCCCTATTACTCTTTTTACCACATATTTCTGATAGTTTTCCCTATCTCATGAGGCCACTTGATGTTATTTAGGTCAAAAAACATAATGGACAAAATTAATCTATATATTGCGCATTTTTCTATTATTTTGGGGTGAAATTTGAGGTATATACACTATATGGTTGAGCTCATCGTGCGGGGTGATGAACAGAAGGCTCGGCACAGCAAATTTGATGGGCGGCTGATGACGGAGGTAATTCGGTGAGCGCATGCTCGGGGGGAATGATGTCCGCATGCTCAGTTATGTCATGCGTACCTGCTGATAAAACGTGCCAGAGGACTTGATAATTACGAGCACGCAGGACAACTTTATTCAAGTACCGTAGATATCCCTCTCCCTTGCAGTTGTTATAGCCGTTAAAAACCATTTTTAACAGCTATTACATCTGTGCTTTAGCGGGCTTAACAGGTGCAAAATTCAAGGCGATATTGTCGGGAGAGAATTGGAAGGATTGAAGCAAGACAGTTCTGGATTCCATTATACATCCGAAGCCTGATGCAACGCAGGGGTTACGTCCAATCTTTCGAATCAAAGAATGGTACGAATAAGACTCGCGACTATCGTGTTTCTTCTCCATTCTGATGGATACGGCCGATCACGGTGTTGAACCTGGGAGCAGAGGTGTGTGTTCTCTCTTTGCGGCAGAGCCCAAGTGAAGCTGCGGAAGTGAGATTAGAGTAGTGATGTAGCGAGTATAGTATAGATGATTTCGGGATGTAACTTGAGGTACGAGACAAGAAATCCTTGATTTCTTGGGTTTGGGGGGAGAGAACTCGGAGTTGAGCAGGGAGGAGACTGGCAATGAAACCAGTCCCAGGGTGAATACAGGGATGAAGAGATGTCGAAAGCTCAAACTCGCAACAGTGGAAGCCGAGAACTCAGTTGTTCGGGGAAACCTGAAATCTGAGCAGCTGAAAGGACGTAGCTGCAGCGTCCGACCAGGTGCTACCCAAACAAATAAATAAGGGAGTAGGTGGGCGGGTCAAACGAGAGCGAAGGGGTAACGGAGCTACTGAGACGAAGAGAACGAGAGAGAACGAAGTGAAAATACTCTTGCACGGAATAGCGCAAGTTTGGCGCACTTTGCTGAGCCAAGCAACTGGGGCAAAGTGACGAAATCATTGGGATAAGAGATCTCTCTGTTCGCTACGTTTTACTTGGCCAGACACAGAGTTTGAGCCGTTCGTACCTCACGTCAAACTTGTGTGGCATCAAGGTTGTTATATAATAAGACTGGGAAGCAGGTCGACGACGTTGGCACGGGAAGGTGTTCACGGGAGGAATTTTGAGCGCCGAGATATTGTGCTATCTTGTGGGAGGTTCTAGGGTGAGGAGGCTTAGACGCGTCAGAATGGATTCTTCCTCGAGATCAGTGTGCTGTTGTGTATTGTGGCAGAAGTCCTAGTTAGTAGTAATAGTATGCGAAACGAAATAGCCGTGACATAGGGAAAGATCAATCAGGAGTGTCTTTGTTGAGAATGTGTCTGGTACACAGCCCTAGAAAGGATTGCATAGACTCGTATGCGTCTATGCCGATGAGAGCGGCCCAAAAACGACATGCGTCGATGTGGTATGGGCCTACGACAACGAGAATGAGCACGAGGGTCGATGGTGGACGCCTCGGGTCCGGGTGAGTGATTCACATGGAGCAGACGGCAACTGGTGAGGATTCGACGCGTCTTTGAGACAGAAGTGATAGATTCCTTTGCACCATCACCGGCACTGCCCGAGGATGTCTTCTGGAGAGTTCATCCCAAACTTCTGTGTGCGATACTCCGTCAAAGGATGTATTTCCTGAAGCTCGGGATCTATGAGTGGCGCTGATTCGATGAGCGGATTACAGTATATGGAAAGCACCCTCGTATCTGAGCGTGGCTGCTTTTTGGTAGCGAGCCTTCGTAAGGTTGCGTGTCGAAGTACTTCTTGTTACGGCTCCAAACGTAGCGAAGAGAGCGCCAACGTGGTGAGATCATCCTGCAGTAGAAGCCGCATGCACCCCATTACCACCAGGAGGCGTAGGGCGATCTAGATGATCGTCTGATCCATGAGAACGTCCAGAGAGTTGCAATATGCCTCGTCCTCGCTAATTCTGGTGCTAGGAAGTCTAGATCTGGCCAGGCCAACACTATAGGAAAAGAAGAATGAAGGAGTATGCACAGGCTATTCAATCAGCGAAAACAGCTGGTCTGCCCTTCCTCCGACATCGGAGTCGATAGTGAAGAAGCGGCATACGATTCCTCTTCCTTCCGGCACGCCAATAGTACTAGTAATTTTTTGGCACGGCAGTAGGAATGGACATCGCGACTCAAACCATCCCTGCAAGTAAGTTGAATGATTATCCTGCAATGAAAGCAAGGAAAACTTGCAGTTAGACAGGAATCGTAACACGCGTTGTATGCCGATGTGATCTAGGCTTCGCCCATCGGTTATCCGTCCTTGATGCTAGGAATCATCCTTCCCGGCGCTTCGACGCAGAAACAGGAAGCACAGAGAGTTTGGTTGCACTCGGTAGTGGTGTTTGTGTTGAGTGTCGGCGTAGTTCGGACCGGTAGGCCTGGAGTCCACGCGGCGGCTGTGTTCAATAAACTCGTCACAGGTCACGCTCGTACTCTCTGCCAGGCCTGCCAGGGCCTCTTCATGTTAATGCTAAGGTTACAACGCCGAACGATAATTTGTCTACCACTTACCGTCACGCGATTTCGTCCTCGGTGTCGCACCACTACAAATCCGTCGGCCCTAATCGATGTTACACTGCACGGGATACCGTAACTTTGATTCTGCCTAAGGATCAAAGATCAACGTTGTTAACGTCGATCTGATACGACGATGTGGAAACTCGAAGACGGGGAGGAGATAGTAACCAATGGAAGGCCGTGTTAGGGGGTAGCGGGGCTGAGCGCTGCGCTGATCCATGGAGGGTAGGACAGTCGATGACGACGACGACGACGACAGTAATCGCCGGGAACAATGTACCCACAAGCACGGCTACCAAATCACCTTCGGCCCTCCTACCGCGTTGGAATGCACAGATGAATACCTGTTAGTTCCAGTCCATTCCGACCCCCTTCAAATGAAATCGCTGCTACTCCCTTCTTCGGTGTCGGTATAGGGAGCTCTGGCTGTCAGTACGTCCGTTTACGATGTCAAGCGCTCTTCGTACTCAATCACCTTGTCTGCAGCGAGAAGCGAAAGTTCTCTGGGTGTTTCGTTGATGGTTTGACTCGGGAGCATGCCTGGGAGTGTACAATTTTCGGTAAGGCTTACAGTTCCTCACCGTGATATTCATCTAATAATGTTTAGTCCGCACCAGTCAGCGCACTCAAAAGTGCTCACCTCTTCGCGTCGACATCGAATATCCCAGGGCTGCCGGTGCTTCCCTGCCCAGTTGTGTCCCGGCCCATAAACCTGTACAATATGACCGTTGGATCAAGTGCGAGGAACTGGTGCAAGTGTGGGAGCATGTAAAGTCATAGCGCATGCGCCATTCATCCCGAACTACACTCGACGACCACATCGCACGCTTCAAGAAAAGGAGACGCCATGCACTAGTATGCCAGCCACATGCCGAGTCTCTTACCGACAGACAGGGATCCCCCTGAGCACGAAAGAACGTCGTAGCCTGGATATAACGAAGCGACCTTTGAAATTTGACCGGTGACCAGTGGAGGAGGGATGGGTTGCCCACGGCCTCTTCAACCGGGTACCGACCTTGACCGTGAAGACGCGTCGAAACCTAGGCCTCATCAGTCCACATCATCAACGCATCTCCACTGATCTCCTCGTGTTACCGACTTGCCGGAACCAGTCCCTGCGGCGACGATGACTGTCTTTCCTCAGCACCACCGCATACCGCATTGGGTCTGGCCAACTGGAGTCATGTTCTTTTTCTTCCTCACATCCGCCATCCGGTGCTATGAGCTACTGCACTATCATCGTCGTGTGCGAGTGCGTCTTCAATTCATTGTGAAAATCCACCTTCTTGCTAATGCCTCGTTGGTCAGGACATATATCTTTTCAAATGCTTTACCAGGACGTTCAGGACCTGGGGAATTCTCATTGGAAGGCGGCCTGGTCATATTTCGTATTTGTCTAGGATGCCAAGACTTGCGAATTCGCCTTGGAATTACGACGACTGCGTGCGATCTGTGCTTGATATCTCTTCAACAGGTGCGTCTATCTATTTCAATGCTTGACGGACATTACTTGACCTATTGAACGTCTACAGCTCTTGATCGCGATGCTGGCTATGACATCTGCTGGGAGGCTGAAGCTAAGGGTTGGAAGTATTGGTTGTACGGAGAGATGACTGGCTGTCTGAGTAAAAGTCGGGCGTTCCGGCAGAGGCCTTGATGTGCGTCATTTTATGATTGTTCCGTTACTCTTGCTCACAGACTCCGACTAGCAGCCATGATCGTGGTTCGCATTCATCTTCGACATCAACGGCAAGTTGAAGATGTTCTGGGTTCACCAAACGTTACGCGGCACGCGTCAAAGGGGTTTTCGGGATCTACCGTCAGACTGAGCTATCGATCGTGCGTATTGTTTAGTTTTCGTCTCGACTTTGTATCCAACTCGCGACTCTTTATATAGACGTGAAACAGGAGCAGTCAAGAACCACGATTTCTCTTTCCCGTGTCCTACCCAATACCATCAATGATCGATCCATGCTCGCTATACTGTTCAATGCAACTGTGACCAGTAGCTTCTAATTCGCCCCTCCCCACACAAGACATTCTTCGCATCCCATCTCGTCCATTGCGCATGTGCTTGATGTTGTCACGTCGCACAGTGACCAACACGAACCATCAGCTTGGTCGTGGCCCTACACCTAAAAGTCTATCGATCCCTAACTCTTCCAACATCACTAATTGGTGGGACAACGACTATGGGTTCGGACTAGTGCAAACGAGGCACAAAGGGAGGAGACCGAGGACACGAACGCACCTGGGTATATGCTCTATTCTCCGGACTACTTCTGCATCTACTGAAGATCGGCCATCCGAGTCAGGATTAGTAGCTACCCTCCTTCATCTCCTCCTCGGGTCACACGTTCGCACAGTTTCTGCCAATCCTGGGCTAATCTCTCTTCGTGCCTTATCACCAACTCGACTTGCGTACTCGGCGATGCACTGTCGCTACACCACAAATCTATCGGCATCAACCAATGTTACGCACGGGATTTCGTCACTTCGAATCTACCTAAGGATCAAAGATCGTCGATCTTTGTCTGCAGCACGACCGAAATGCGACAATTTGGAAACATGAAGACGAGGAGGAGGATGGTGACCAACGGAGGGTCGTGCTAGGGGGTAGAGGTCAATGCATGGAGAGCAGGACAGTCGACGACGACAGTAACCGCCGGGAACAATATACCCAAAGGCACGGATACCAAACCATCCGCGGCCGTCTACATCAATCCTCCAAAGAACCGTGACGAGGACTGCGGGAAATAGGAGGATGAAGATCGTGTGGGTCGGGAGCAGTGAGGCACCGACAAGTGGAAGAAAAGACCCATATCGAGCAAGAAGGATACGTCGGTTCCTTGGTGGTGACACTCGCGAAAGAAAGGTATTTTGCTGTCGATGCCTGGGAATATGATCTGAAGAGGGAGCAGTCGAGCTCGCCAAGCACATCGTTCGTACTTACGTCCTGATCCGCTCCTCTTTCTGATCTGATGTATCTCCTATAGATACTCGATACTGTTTTTGCGACGCATGCTACTTCTAATGCTCTGGATCCCGCTTCATAAGCTCGTCTCCGACCTTTACAGATGTGATTCCACCTCCTGTCCGCTTTGTTTCAATTGCGACAGGGCATCATGCACTTACCTTGGATCCTACGGCTCAGAGCTGTTCAGAATGAATCTGATTGCAATGAAGGTTCGTTCCCATACCTCATATTCAAGTGAACACCGTATTCACAGGCATCTACGCAGTTCTGGAAGGACTCTCGCGCTCAACTTCGTTCGCCGTCACCTTTGCACAGCTTCCGAGAAGGTTAATGGTGGTAATGCGCAGATACGCTAAAATTCAGTTAACTGTTCGGTTGCACACATGCTGGGATGTTCGGAACTTGCGGTCGGTTTTGCTATCTCGTCTTCTTGTTGCGTCTGACGAGGTACGCGACTGGCTGTAAACCGACTTTATCTCTCACTGAGGTCGACTCAAAGCTCCAAAACCAGCACGTTATAACATCTTCCCTCGCAACTCCGACTTGGAACATCGTACACCCTGGAAAGCCTTGCCTCTCCTACCTTCTCGATGAAAGTGTATCACGATTTTCGCGACCATCTCCGCACAATGGTGACTGGGGCCTTATCCAAGGCGAACCACGCGCACGGACCAAGGATGCGATCACAAGCACGAGTGGGGTCACGGCATCACGGTACCTACAGCAAGGCCATGGATGGTTGAACCCGTCCTGAAAGTGGACTCGACTTCTCCCTGAGCCTAGGAGTGACCTCTCTTTGCCGAACGAAGAAAGCTAGGCGATTTTGCCTTGGAGGCTTGGCACGGACAGTTTAGCGAGCCTTCCAGAAGGTCACGCAGAGATACCTTAGGCGACTATTACTCCCGAAACACCTATTTCCTGGTTAAAGCGAGCGTCCGGTTGTTAGTACCGTCGTATGAAGGCACACCTTTGCGAAGAAAGCGTCACAGCATACCGCCCTTCCATTTTCAGTCAATCCGGAAACTAAGGCTCTATCCGTCCTTTCTTTCCGAAGCCAAAGTCCTTATTTCAGCGCTTGGCATCGGATTTACGAGCGGAAAGTGCATAACCAGAAGAGGCCATTTCCTTGGGGCAACTCTCATCAAGATTGATAATGGGATCGAATGTTAGAATGATACAGGCGTCGGACTACCATCCTCCCGTACGATGTGGTTGTTCTTCATTCAAGAGAACAAGTATACACAAGTATACTACACAGCTCTGGAGGAACGCTCGCAGCGTAGTTTTAAGAGCCCAATTTTGATCGCCTCTTGTATGCTGTTATCTTCTTTGCACAGCTTCGAGAAAGTTAAATGGTGGCAATGCCCAGATACGTTTGTCTTCTGTTCGATGCTGAGGTATTTCTTTTACGTTGATACTTACAGTCAGTTCTTATTATCCCGTCCTCTTACTACGTCTAACGAGATAGCATTTGCAAATGAAAAAAAAAAAAAAAAAAAAAAAACCTTTTCACCGACCGTCGTGTGACCGGCTGTAAATCGACTTTATCCCTCACTGAGATCGACTTAAAGCTCCAAATCAACACGTTATAACATCCTTCCTCGCGGCTCGGACTTGATATGCCACAGGTCCCAGATCTCCTGCCTTCTCGATGAAGCGCATCACGACAGCAGACAGCAGCTATCTCTGCACAATGGTGACTGGGGCATCATCCAAGGCGAACCGCGCGCGCGGACCAAGAGAAGTGATAACAAG
The DNA here is from genome assembly GCF_030435595.1 of Desarmillaria tabescens. Taxonomy (NCBI): domain Eukaryota; kingdom Fungi; phylum Basidiomycota; class Agaricomycetes; order Agaricales; family Physalacriaceae; genus Desarmillaria; species Desarmillaria tabescens. The sequence goes on along the minus strand of NW_026848367.1, from coordinate 178,573 downwards.
CGCACGGTTTCGTGACGCGTACATTAATCCGGTAAACATCCACGGAAGAACTGGCCCATCCCTCAAGCGGATCTCGACTCCTCCCTGAACCTGGGAGTGACCTCTCTTTGTCGGACGGAGACAGCTAAGCGATTTTAGCTTGGAGGCCGGGCACGGACAGTTTAGCGAGCTTTGTAGCGGGTTAGGCAGGGATACCTTTTGCGGCCCTCCAACAGATATGTACCCCTGGTCAAATCGAGCATCCGGTTGTTGTGCTACCGTTGTGTAAAGGCAAACCTTTGCGAAGGAAACGTCACAGCACACCGCCCTTTCATATTTCAGTAAAACCGGAAACTAAGGCTCTATCGTATTTTCTCGCCCAAGCTAAAGTCTCCGTTCATGCGTTTGACAACGCATGATTTCTTATGCCAATTGAGATCCACCGGAATTTGGAATGGAGAATGCATAACCATGCAGGGGCGTTTCCTTGCGACGACTCTCATATTAAGATCGATAATGTGATCGAACGTTGGAATGATACAGGCGTCGAACTCTATTCCTCCCGTACGGGGCACGCGGATTTTTTAGGAAATTTTCCTCCGCTCCTCTTTAAAATGGTCAAGTAATGAAGTGGCCGTGAGTCGTTCCCATACCCTTCTCGGATATCAAAAAACTAACAAACGGTCTTTCTTACGTACCACACCGTATCCAGGAATACTCGCTTCAACCGTTCAATCTCTCTCGATGATGGTGCTTTCACTTTTGGAATTATGGCGCATACGCAAAAGAACCAGCCGGGATCAAAAAGGAGCCACGGTGACGACGAGACGACGGCGATTCTGTCCACAGCAATGATTGAGAATTCACCATTGATCCTTCTTGACCGATCGCTGATATGATGCCACGCAGTGCGAAGGGCCAAACCAGCAGAACTGCAGACGAAGCGTGGAGATCATTCCATAGGTCCCAAATAATCAATGCCCACACTCGCTAGCTCCTCCATACATGGATTTCAATAATTCATGTAGAGAGTGCTAACGCACTGGTTCTCCATCAGATACTCGTTCCTTTGGTGATTGTCGACGTTCAGTGCCAAGCAAAGCGGTAGACGCGTCACGGCGAGAAACTCTACCACACATAAAACTCGGGAAGACGGAGAAAAAGCTGTCTCCAAGATAGTTTAGGCGTGGTCATCAGGAACGAAAGGAACAGATAGAAGGCAGGTAATTAGACATAAGCTACAATGTATCAACTAACCAGTATCTGTAGGAATGAAAAAGACTGCACACTGTATTCGATGTTCAGGACTGCCCGGTCCGGGGTATCTTCCGGCTATGTTAGGCCCTAATTCACACTTGAATGCGTCTCTCCACTTATCTTTCATCATCATCGTCTGCTTAATTTTCAAGCGGAAAGCCTCTAGAATTTACATCGTTGCCATCCGGTTTGTATAACGTCCTTCTAGCCGATGACTCGTCATTGCGCTCCGCATTGGAAACCCGATCACCACCTGCCACGGTCGTTTTCAATCTCGTGCAATGTACATGAGAGGGACGTAATGGATTTGGACCGGGAATCGCTCAGAGTGGCATTTATGACGGAGGAATGGAAGGAGGGCAGTGATGTAGACATCCAGGACAAGGAAGATGAAGGCTGCCACTTGCAGAGCCGCTAGATGGCGAGAATGTTGATCTCCGCAACTTGTATAGAAACATTCCTTGAGACGGAGGAAAAATCGTCTTGGGCAGTGGACCGGGGTGTACGCGAAGGGGAGGCACGGTTGCGAGAGAAAACACGACTCTATAGAATATATGTAAGTATTAATATATATCTCAGTGTGAAGACGTTGGTTGAACACTCGGATGTCGCGACGAAAAAAATAGACTAAAAAGGTATGTACCGGTAATCTAATTATAGTCCGAGGCTTGCGGTCAACGCTCGCCTTGCTCAACAAATCGGACGCGACATGTTACCCCTCAGTCCCGTTATTGATGCAGATTTAGGGTCACGGCAAGTTCCAGGGGCCGCTTGTATTCAGGTAAGTAAAGTTTGATTTGTAGCAGATCAACCACCATACACTAAGCTAGGTATAAAATTTTTAGAGCGCCTGTTAAGACCTTACCCGACTATGGCGGCTTGCCTCTAGTACAAGCATACGTCCTTTTAAAATTCTGGCTACGATCATTTATGCCTAGGAATAGATGTATGATTGCAGCAGAATACGCTAAACAGGTCTTTTCATCGTTGCCAGCTGGACTATGGGCGTCTTCAGGCTAACGCTTCAGGAGAAAAATGGACGAGGAATTACACACAAGGTTTTGCAGAGGAAATGACCCGTCTTCACAGCAGGGGCCGGGTCATTTTAGATCGTGAATAACGAAACCTTAAAAGGTTTTGTTTGAACGAAGCCTTTGTCAGTCCTGAAAAGGCCGTCTGTAAAACGGTATGAAAAACCTTTCCCCTTATAGAACAATGAAATTGAGATAACTTCTCGTTTTTCAGCACTCAAAACGGGGGCATAAAAACTGAAGCTGAAATCAAAACTCTTTAGAATCCCGTTTTACGCCATCAAAAACGCACCAGCCAGTGCAGTGCTTCACTTCTCGGTCCTCCTTGGATGCGATTCGATCATGCAAGCTGGTTCTATACTGTACCCAGGCCATTCACTATCCCATCTAGATTTCTCTTCCATAGACGCTCATACCATGAAGCTGGCTATACTTGGACCTGCTGTTCTCCCTTCGAGCATTCCCGACATTATCGGGACACCACGATCCATCCGGAACTTTCGTTATCCAAAAGTTCAGCGTTTTGCGGGTGTGGGGGCGGCTTGGTCGGCAGGCAGGCATGGGACGTTATCATTTGCGATTTGTTAGGTGTTGATGCCCAACTTTTTCATCGCTTCTGGCCCAGAACTCAATCAAGGGAGGGGATATTAATCAGTACCGTGGTTTGTCTGGACAGGCGCTATGGCTGAATCAACACGAACACAGAACTACGATCATGACCAAGCTGTATCGTGACGATGATGATAAGTCTAAGCGCCAAACCAATGCCTAGAGACTTCCATCCCAGATACGTTTAATATCAAGTTCTTGCTTGCAGTTTGTTGTACAATATATCCATGAGGCTAAACAGTAAGTTTTATGCATCCTTGAAAGCGTTGCATCATATACTCATCGACGCGTTACTGGAGATTCAGTTTGTCAATCATGTATATCAAAACTTTACAGCAAATCGTGGATACCCCTTCATGCGGTGAAGACATCCTGGTTAACATAGTGGCCAGGGATCAGGCACACAGCCAGGGGTCGTCGAATTGTCGACATGGGACAAACGCAAGAAACGGGAGAACGGATCACACGGAAGGCTAAGAACTTGGAACGCGTAGGCGTTCCCGTGGCCTCAGGGATTAAATCTGTATCATTGTCCGTTCGAACACAAAAGTTAAAAAGTCCATAGATAAATTGTCACCAGAAACAGGATCCCTTGGAGTGAGGTTATAGGGAAAAGCTCAAGTTTAATCCGTCTTTCAAACCGCAAAAGTGTAGCACAAGAAACCATCTTCCGTGCTTAACACGTCGGCAACCTACATTGCAGTCAGAAGGATCAACAGAAGTCGCGTTGTTACAGAAGTCCAACACATACCGTTGCATTAGGAAGAATGTCGAACATATACAACACGGTAGCTCCGGTGGTCTCCTGATATGTCGTTTAGTACATCTTGTCACAGAAACACGATAGCACGTACAACATAACCGGTCGCAGGCTCTTTCTCCGACTCATACCCGATGTTATTCAAATCATTGATACGAGTCTCGTTGTCGCCCTGCCACTTCCACCAAACCTTTAACAGACACACGACTCGAAAATCAGCCCATGAAGAACACGTGAACGAATCTAAACTGAACATACATAATCAATATATCCGTGATGCATCCAGAATATTGGATCATTAGGCGAAGTTGTAACGTCGGCCATCTGACAAAAGATACCGAGATGAAAAGGCATCCGAGTCGTATATGGAAAAGCACGCACATCCCCTCCGACACCACCATGCCCTGCGACATGGATCCCGAGCTCTGTGCTTAAAACACCCAAAGCTTTTTTGAACTCTGCAAACGTGTCAAGGGCAAGCAAAGCATCAACGTATGTCTGTCCAGCTAGATGTGAGGCGTTCTCGTTCACTTCACGCGTCAGGAGGTGCTCCGTATTCGTTGTCCCAGTGCCCAGGTACCGTGAGAGGTTAGCAAAAGGCCCGTCAATGACAGCCCAGTCATTTTCCTCACTACCGTTCCCTCCAAAGTCTAGTAACACGGGAGAGGTCGAAAATGCACCAGCGTCAACAGCTTCATTCCAGTACGGTAACTGAAAATATTATTCGTTTGACAACTAGAGTGAAACGTAGGCAGACGTACAGCACCAGTGTATCCGCATTCGTTACGGAGGATTGTTTCGTGGGCATAGACGAAATAACGGTGGACCTGAAATATGAGTTTAGACCATATGCCCCGAACTCAAGGATGAAAATGATAGTTCATACATGTAAGAACCTGGACAATAGAGCATAGAGAGCCTAGGTAAGCATAGTATACGACGATGAATAAAAGACTAGTACTGACTGTCCAGTTACATGCCAGAAATCATTGCCGTCTGTTAAATCACTTTGCTGCTGATGTGTACCAACCTATCAAATAGAAATACATGAAAACGATTAGAGTGATATTATGAATGGAAACTGACGAAGTCATCGTAGCGTGACAAGACGTCTGGAATGTCGGTTTGAGCAGGTGCCTCAAGGAGACAGAGCTCCGCCGCGAAGTATGCCGCCTTCTCGTCTTCTGTCAATGTATTCCTACAAGGGGTGTTAGAAATACATCGATGCTGTGAGATGAATAGTCACCATTCCACACGAATAGTTGGCTCTGTGCAGGTGGACCGTCGACTGGTGCCAGGTGCTGCCAATGCGCGAGGCAGCTGGACAGCAGCCAGAATCAACATCGATAGCTTAGACAAGATAGAGCGCATGGTAGCTCAAAGAGATGATAACCAAGAAGCAATTAAGACTCGAAAGGTAGACAGAACTCGACCTGTAAAAAGTTCATTCCAGTAAGCTGGATTTTATATTCCACCTCGTGGAGGTTCAATTCCGACAGAGTAGTGAAGGAGTCAGCTGTAAGGCATCATCAGGCTTGAAAACTTGCTTAGCAAGCGGGCTTTCCACACCGAAGGCTCCGAGTCCTGTGTATACAGGATTCGGTCTATGCTAACCGCCGTGTATGCCGTAGTCGCCCACGGTAATGTCACACGGCACACTTGCTACGCGTTCTCTTTTGAGCATTGAACTGCGAAAGTGTGTCTTTCCTTCTGTATGTTTTGTTTGTCGTTTATGACCTGTTTGCCGTTTTAGGATCTGGGGGTGAATTTAGTCTCTGGGGGAGACGGCATACAATCACTACTGTTCTATTGTTTAATTTCATCGTCTTGTCATTGCGTCGAATATGAATCTTGTGTCACGCCCACGCAGAGCAGCCCACCCCAATTTCAGGGCTCGGATATGCCACGCCCTGCGATGGCCCACCACTTCATAGGTGTAGTCGAACGAAAGCGGATAAGTATCCACTTGTAAAGCAGAGCACCGATCTAACAGCAGACATACGCTCTCTCCGATTTCGCGAATCTGAAGAGGGAGGATGAGTGAAGATACAGTGGAATGGGAGAAAGAATGAGCTCACCACGTTGGTGGGCAGAACAATGAAAGCTATTTCCGATGAAATCGTGTTGGGTGCACATATAGTTTCACCGATGGGGTAAGCCCAAGAACGTCATGCTCGTATTGTCCGACAACTCGAATAGGACTGTTGCAGAAGAATATGGAGTACAATGTCGGACTATGGGCAGTGATACCAGAGATGCGGGCAGAAACAGGGACCCCGGTCGGATTGCCCATACCAAAAATCCTGCCGTACCCTTTCGTCAAAGTCCACTTCGCATATTGATGGTCCCTACAAGATACATGCTGCGGGAACCCATATCCGGGTCCCAAATTTTGGACAGCACAGGTTGATGGTGAGGTAGCATTTTATCTGCCTGAGTGCGTAACATATTGGGGGCGAAGAATTTCGCGTAGTCCCATTTCGGGATCTAATACCGAACGTGATTTCATGCCCACCGACGGGGGATATTTCTGTGAAAGAGAATTTGGTCGCTATGGTACAGAGCATAGATGGGGACAGACATCACTGGGCTCTGGTCTAGTGGAGAAATGCTCTGAACAGTGGTAGCTCGAACTGTGCCCGGCGTAATAGATGGCAATATTGTCTCCCCCCTCGGTTCTAGGGTTGTCCGTGAGACCTGTTGGCGATGTTGGTACAGGGGAGGAGTTAATGGATCATCACGGAGGGGTTTTCCAGCACCGAGGAGACATTGCGTTTTCTTGTTGGAGGCTCTGTAGTGTACGGATATGATGTTCGGGTACGCCGACAGGGTTTGCACGCGTCAGAGTGGGCTCTTCCTCGAGACCAGTCTGAGTTCAGGTACTGTTGGCCGTACTTTAGAAGTCCTGGTATGCAAAACGGACCTGGCTTACGGCTCGGGTCAGGGCGGGTGATTCACGAGGAACAGAGGGAAACTGGTGAGGATTCGACGCGTCTTTGAGGGGGAAGTGATTGAGCCCGTGCAAATCATTTGACGGTGATGCGTCGACTTTTCGGAGGAAAGTCAGAACAGCGCTGTGGAACTGTCCCCATGGCAGTCTAGCATGCCTTCTGGCTCCTTGGAAGACCGTTACAGAATCGATACATTCGGCGGAGGCCATCCTAAACCCGCTTCCAGAGCTTCTTCAAGGGATCTGTTTCCTGGAGTTCGATATCTGTAAGTGGTACCTATGGAGCAGATACGATAAGCAGATCATGACATCGACAAATACACACAGCAGCGAAATCCTCCGACTCGCGTTGACTGTGAACGAAGTGTTGCCGCAGCCGGCTATGACGAGATAACTAGATTTGTGCCGCGGCACATTTGCCGAAATGCGGCACCAATCTTAATCAATCCTCCTGCTCGATCTTCGTCTCAAATCTCATCTCCGGACGATGCCTAGACCAGTAGCGCACCTCGAATGCCATCTATCTCCTTTCGAACGTTTTACCAGATCGTTCAGATACTGGGGAACTCTCATTGGAAGGCGGCCTGGCATGTCAACATCTCTGCTTGTCATATTTTGTATTCCTGCAAAGTCGTCTAGGATATCAAGGCCAGCGATTTCTCCTTGGAAGTGGTCGAGATACGGTGCGAGCGTGTAATTGCGCGTGGTATTTCGTCAACAAGTGCATCTATCTACTTCAACGTTCGACAGGACATTACCTGACCTATGGAACGTCTACAGCTCTTGATCGCACTGCTGGGAAGTTGAAGCTAGAGATTGGAGTTGTTGACAGCAAGGAGAGATGTCCGGTTGTCTGAGTAAAAGTCGGCCGCCTATCGAGTCAAGAATGGATTGATCATACCGTCGGCGTGAGGCCTCCCATGTGCGTCATTTTTGATCGTTCCATTACTTTTGCTCACAGACTCTGACCAGCAGCCATGATCGTGGTTCACATTCGTCTTCAATATCAACGGCGAGATGTTACGGGTTCACTAAACGTTACTCTGTTACGCGGCACGCGTCAAAGGAGTTTCGAGATCTATCGTCACGTTGAGCTATCGATCGTGCGTATCATTTATTTTTCGTCTTGACTTTGTGTCCAACTCGCGACCCTTTATATAGACATGAAACAAGAATGTCAATAACGGTCAAGAACCGCGGTCTCTCTTTCCCACGCCCTGCCCAATACCGTCCATGCTCGCTATACTATTCAATACAACCGTGACCAGCGGCTTTGGCAATGGCTATGTCCCAATCCGCTTCCTTCCTTCACAAGATATCCATCTCATTTACTACGCGTGTGCCTGATGTTTCGTATCACATGAATACAACTGCTTCCCATATCGTGGGATGCTCGTCTCAGAGACCCAACACGCGAATCATCAGCTCGGTCGTGCCCTTACACTTACAAGGTTATCGACCCCTGACCCTTCCGACATCACTAAATGGCGGGATAACGACTATGGGTTCGGACTATTACAAACGAGTCTTGATGGAGGATATCAAAGGGAGGAGACAGGATGCGATTGAACCTGAGTATATGCTCTCTTCTCCGAACTACTTCCATGCCTGTCGATCAGACCCAGCGTGTCTCCTGTTCGTGCTAATATTCATCAACCCAATGACAGCTGTCGTGCCTGTCTACTACTATCACCAATTCGATTATTGTACTTCGTCACAGCACCACTCCGATACAAATCTATCGGCCTAATCGATGTTACACACGGGATTTCGTAACTTTGAATCTGTCTAAAGATCAAAGATCAAAGATCTTTGTCTGTAGCGAGAACACAGCATGACCGAAATTGGAACACTTTAGCAGCTCGATGACGAGGAGGGTGGTGGTAACAAAGGAGGGCCGTGCTAGGGGGTAGAGGTCAATGCATGGAGGGTAGGACGACGACGACAGTAACGGTCAGGAAGAATATACCCAAAGGCACATTTGACGATAACGCTGCTTCTAAACCACCCACAGCCAACCATGTCGTCCTACGTGGGCTTGGACATTGGAATCAACAGATAAATGTTTGTTCAGCGCCAGAAGACCGTCCATTCCAATTGCTACTCCCTTGTTCGGTGTCGATACGTCCGTTCATGATGTCAAGCGCTCTTCGTGCTCGATCACCTTGTTCTCAGCGAAAAGCGGGAGTCTCTTGAGCGTTACGTTGATGGCTTGGCTCGGAAGCATGTCAGGGAATATACAATTTTTTCGGTAAGGTTTACAGTTCCTCACCGCGATATTCATTCTAATAATGTCTAGTCCGGGTCGGTGAAATAACGATGGTGCACTCGCCTCATCGTGTCGACATTGAACATCCCAAAGCTACCAATACTTTCCCGCCCAGTTATGTCACTGCCCATCAACGTGCGCAATATGGGCACGGCCGCCGTTGGATCAAGTGCGAGGAACTGGTGCAAGTGTGAGAGCGTGTAAAGTTATAGCGTACGTACCATGCACTCGTATGCCAACACATGTTGAATCCTTCGCCGACAGACACTGCCCCCCTGAGTATGCATGCAAGAAATGCTGTGGAGTATCATGGTCTGGATAAAATGAAGCCTGGCAATTGGCCATATGCCCCTGCAGGGTGGATCTTTTTGATCAATGGAGGAAGAGTGGGTTACCAGTAATAGCAGCGTTCACTCGAGGGGTGGACCGGGTACCGACCTTGACCGGGATTGATGGTCTGAAGAAGATTGTAGACGCGTCGAAACTTTATCAATCCAGCTCTTGTTGTCACATATCAATGCACCCACTGATCTCCTTGTGGGAGATGGTTGTTTTTTTCTCAGCACCACCGCATCGGGTCTGGCCAATTCCCTTTGCTGGGAATGTGATCTGAAGAGGGCCGGGTTGCAGTCGAGCTCGCCATGCAGATCATTCGTACGTCCTGACCCGTTCCTCTTTCTCTGCTACGCTGATCTGATGTATCTCCTATAGATACTCGACGCTGTTACAAAGGAAGCTTCGCGGCGCATGCTACTTCCGATACTCTGAACCCTGCTTCATAGGCTCTCCGACCTTGTGCGATGACTGAACAGACGCGATTCCACCTTTTATCCGCTTCGTACAACAGGACACTGGCATGCATTTGCACTGGATCCTTCAGAACCGTTCCTAGGCGCAATGAGGGGAGACTCCCCCAAGCTTCAATGAAGGTTCGTTCTCGTTCCTCATACTCAAGCGAGCACCGTATTCACAAGTAATCTACCCAGTCCCAGCTCTGGAAGAACGCTCGTAGCATGTGCCCGACTTTGATCGCCGTTATCCTCGCACAGCTTCTGAGAAGGTTAATGGCGGCAACGCGCAGATACGCTACAACCTAGGTTGCCGTCTGTTCGGTTGCACATATGCTGGGATGTTTGGGACTTGTGGTCGGTCTTGCTACCCCACCCTCTTGCTACGTCTAACGAGATAGCACTTGTAGATACCTTCGCCCACCGTTACGCGATCGGCCCTAAATCGACTTCATCCCTCACTAAGGTCGACACAAAGTTCCAACCAGCGCGTTATAACGCCCTCCTCCCTCGTACCTCCGACTCAGAACGTCAGACAGCTATGCCTCTCCCACCTTCCCGATGAAGTGCGTCATAACCGCAGACAGCAGCTACACCCGCACAATGACTGGGGTTACCATCCAAGGCGAACTATGCGCACAGACCAAGGGATGCGATCACAAGCACGGATGTGGTGACAGCATCGTAGCGCGTAGAGCAATCTGGTAAATGTCCTCGGAGGGATGAACCCATCGAAAGTGGAGCCCCAGACCTCCCTGAAGCTGGGAATGACCAGGAGTGACCTCTCTTTACCGATCGGTTTAGCGAGCCTTGCAGAGGGTCACACAGTAGAAGCCTACCTTTGCTCAGAAAGCTTCCTTTCTTGCCAATGCCAATGCCTTCATTCGTGTGTATTTGAGCGTTTGGGACTGGAACTGCGAACGGAGAATGCAGGCGGGGTCGTTTCCTTGGAGTAACTCTCATCAAGATTCATAATGGGAATCAAACGTTTGAATGATGTAGGTGTCGGACTACCATCCTCCCGTACGGTGGGGTCGTCACACGCGGGTGTTTTAGGGCATTTCGCTTTGTTCCTCTTTAAAATGGTCAAAAAATGAAGTCCTTCTCTGATATCCAAAATAACCGACCTTTCTTGCGTACCAAACTCGAATGAAAAAGACTGCACACTGTGTTCGATGTTCACGGCCCGGGGTATCGCCTTCCGGTTATGTTCAGCCCTAACTCACACTTAAATGCATCTCTCGGCTTATCTTTCACTATCCTTGCGGAAAGCCTCTGGAAATTACATCGCAGCCACCGCGTCTCCGTCCAGTCAGTGTAACGTCCCTCCAGCTGACGACTTGTCATCGCTTTCGCATGAGAAACCCGATCACCTGCCACCTTCGTTTTCAATCTTATGCATCACATACAACATACGTGAGAGGGATGTACTAGATTTGGACCAGGAATCACTCAGAGTGGCATTTATGACGGAGGAATGGAAGGAGGGTAGTGATGTAGACATACATCCAGGACAAGGAAGATGAAGGCTGCCACTTGCAGAGTCGCTAGATGGCGAGAATGTTGATCTCCGCAACTTGTATAGAAACATTCCTTGAGATGGAGGAAGAATCGGAGACGACATGTTACCCCTCAGTCCCGTTGTTGATGCAGATTTAGGGTCACGGCGAGTTCCAGAGGCTGCTTGTGTTGAGGTGAGTAAAGTTTGACTTGTAGCAGATCAGCACACTAAGCTAGGTATAAATTTTTTAGAGCGCCTGTCAAGATCTTGCCCGACTATGGCGGCTTTCCTCTAGTACAAGCATACATCCTTTCAAAAATTCTGGCTACGATCATTTATGTCTAGGAAAAGACGTATGATTGCAACAGATTACGCCAAACAGGCCTTTCCATTGTTGCCAGCTGGATTATGGCCGTCTTCAGGCCAACACCTCAGGAGAAAGATGGACGAGGAAGTATACACAAGTTTTGCAGAGGAAATGACCCGCCTTCACTCTCGGTCCTCCTTGGATGCGCTTCGGCCATGCAAGCTGGTTTTATACTATATCCAGGCCATTCGCCATCCCATCTAGATTTCTCTTCCATAGGCGCTCATACCACGAAGCTGGCTATACCTGGACCTGCTGTTCTCCCTTCGGGCATTCCCGACATTATCAGGACACCACGATCCATCCGGAACTTTCGTTATCCAAAAGTTCAGCGTTTTGCGGGTATGAAGGTGTGAGGGCAGCTTGGTCAGCAGGCAGGCGTGGGACGTTATCATTTGCGACTTGTGAGGTAGTGATGCCCAACTTTTCCGTCGCTTCTGGCCCAGGACTCAATCAAGGGAGGGGACATTAATCAGTACCATAATTCGTCTGGACAGGTGCTATGGCTGGATCAACACGAACACGAAACTACGATCATGACCAAGCTGTACCGTGACGATGATGATAAGTCTAAGCGCCAAACCAGCGCCTAGAGACTTCCATCCCGGATACGTCTAATGTCAAGTTCTTGCTTGCAGTGTGTTGTACAATATAATATATCCATGAGGCTAAAGGTAAGTTCTATGCATCCTTGAAAGCATTGTATATATATATACTCGACGCATTACTGGAGATTTCGTTTTATCATCAGAGTTTGTCGATCATGTATATTAAAACTTTACAGCAAACCGCGGATACCCCTTCATGCAGTGCGCATATAAGCGCCAAAGTCAAATTCAAACCCGCCCTCGATGATATGTTGAACTGATGTCAAAGGCTTGCCGGGTCCCTCATTTAATCAGACCTCAATGAGTTGATCCTCTGCCCAGTCAGTACCAATGCCTCTCTTCAATCTTTTCAAAGGAAAGCCGACTGTTGAGAAGACCACGACATCGTTCCTTCAAGAACGAGACCATGCCGGCCTTCTAGTTACCGCCGAACTAGAAAGGGCACTAGCCGATTGCAAGGCAAAGGTTGAACATATTGTCAAGGAATGCAAGGCGAAGAATCGAAAGTTCAGGTTTGTTATCAATTCTTCTTCTCAGTCTAGTCCACCTAAAAATTTCACAGAGATCACGAATTTGATCTACAGAATGACAGATTCCGGTGCCTTCATGGACTTGCAAGCGAGGAAAGATACAACCCCTCTGATGTACTCCGCGTAACGCAGATCTTCGACAATCCTCAGTTCTTCGTAGATGGCGCATCTTCGAATGATATAGTTCAGGGAAAAATTGGTGATTGCTGGTTTGTTTCCGCATTGGCGACGACGTGCCCGTCCCCGGGATTAGTAGAAAAATTCTGTGTTGCGGTACGTCTGCCTTGAGCCCTGACAGAGTTGGTATAAAACTCATTTGTGTATCCAGAGAGACGAAAAGGTTGGGGTGTACGGATTCATCTTCTTTCGCGATAATAGATGGGTCGATGTGGTCATCGACGAGTAAGTGGCTCCCTACGGTTCATCTTGCAATGTTCTCATTCTTCGTAGCCTGCTCTATACATCCATTCCAAAATTCGAAGAGCTGAGCTGTCAAGAAAAGCAATTATATCACAACGACAAGGCGTTCTATAACAGATCTTCCCGTAGGGGAAGCGCTACCCTCTATTTTGCCAGGTCTAGCACTGATGGAGAGACATGGGTTCCATTGGTCGAAAAGGCGTACGCAAAACTCCACGGGAGTTATGGCGCCTTGAGCCGTGGCTGGGCGTGCGAGGCCGTTGAAGACCTCACGGGGTACGTTCCATGACTCATTTGCCTTAATCAACATGAGCTAATTTAGGGACAGCGGTGTAGCGTGCTTCATTCCCACAAATGTGTGATGCTGATAGTTTCTTCTGTATGGCCGTGGCTAACGCTATCTCCAGGACATCCTTGATCCAGATCTGTTTTGGACAGAGGAATTGCTCAAGGCCAATCATGATCGTCTCTTTGGAGTCGCATTCAATTGCCTTGATTCTAGTCGTAGCGGGGAGGTGGCTATCACAGTCAGCGGTTTGATGGGCGGGCATGCATACTCCGTTCTAAGAGCGGTTGAATGCAAAGGTAAACGTTTCGTTGTCATCAGAAATCCTCTGAGTCATTCCGGATGGACCGGCCCATGGTCAGACGGCTCGAAACAGTGGACACCGGAATGGCTCGAGATACTCCCCCAGCTTGGACATTCCTTCGGAGACGACGGTCAATTTGTCATGGAATGTGCGTTCACTGTTCATTTTCCTTCCTTAGGTTTCACTCATCCTCGCGACCTTGCAGACACAGATTTTTTGGAATGCTGGCAGGAGATCGATAAAACCATTTTGTTTGATTCGCAATGGGTCATGTTCTCTCAATGGCTTCATGTAACAGCCCGCTCGCTCCTGTCGGCCTGGACATACGGGGATGTATCATGTATGTTCTATCTCCAGCTTTGTTATATCCTGCTGAGTCGCTGCCACAGTCACTATCACATTGCCTGCTGCTACCAAAGCGGTTATTGTTCTGTCCCAGTTAAATAACCGTTACTTCAAACCTATATCAGGGTTCTTGCACTGGACCTTTGATTTCGCGGTGTTTAAAAAAGGAGAAAAGGATATCATTGCCCAATCTTCAGCGTCTAGGGTCTTAGCACGGAGCATAAACGTTGAGCTGGACTTGGAGGCAGGCTCATATGTTGTACATGTACGTCGTACTAAGTGTTCTAGGAGGAACGTCATTCTGATTTGGACACAGGTTCGTCTGGACCGCTTCGTGTATCCCCCACCGGTAAGGGGAAACCTATCTTTCTGCGATGCTTGCTTCTAAAAGAATAACTGCTAGGCATACCTTCGAGAAGGCATCCATATTTCGAATTACCGCTCCCTTTCGAGGGTGCTCACTGAGCGCGCCAAGAGTCAATCCATTGCTATGAGTAAGTCACTAAATGACACCTGCCTCACAGTATCTGACTGATTGACCTCTTCTTGTAGATTTCAATACGAGGTAATCTTTTCATTTAATTCACATTATTCGACGGTTTATGAACATTGATAATAGCTCGCAGGCTCAGAATCTGCCCATTCCTTTGGATGTACTGGCTGGACAGGACTTGTCCGAATTAGAGCGGAAGGCTTTGGCCGCGAAAGTGGAGGTGGAAAAGAAGGTCGCTGAAGAGAAGAAGGTCGTTGAGGGGGAAGCCGGAAGGAAGACTGAAAACACTACTGGCAGAGAAGTCGTGAAGAATATTGCTGGCCAAGAAAATGAAAAGATGACTGAGAAAACATGTGAAGATAAAGATGAGGGGAGAGGAAGAAATCAGGTGAGGACGGTGTCGTCAAATTCATCCTCACAGATAACGACAAAAAGACCGACGTCGACAAGACTGATGCTGTCTCCGACGACGACGATGACGAGACTGTAAACATCCAAGACATGATGTCTGAAACTGACACAATTTTCCTCGGTCTTCGAGTCTACACGTCCAAGGATGCCCCCGCCGAAATTTGCGGCCAGCTAAGGCATGAGATAGAGCTCTCTGCAGCTTTAGCTTGTCCAAATTGCTGATCGCATGTACTATACCACTATATCAATACTAGAATGTCTCTACGTAATCAATTAGTCTTGAGGTCCATTGACGAGTTTACCAAAGATGGGAATCTCGAAAGTAATCTTGATTCCCTCTTCACCGCATGCATTGAGGTTTTTGAGCCGGTAAAGTAATGAGCGGGGACGGACCACAGCAAGCAAGTACTGGATCTTGCACGTTAGCCAATTTTACTCGCCGCGAAGTTGGCCGTTACCGGTTGTTGTGACCGACCTACAGGTTGTGACATAGTGACGGGCATGCCGTGTCTCGGCAATCCGGCAACATCCGGAATATTCGAGCATCATTGCTCTTGCTAAATGTTTCTCCCCTCGTACTCTTACTTGTTGGTGTCGAAGATGCACCAGCCGCATCCGGCAATCCGGCAATCGGACTATCATTGAAGCCATGTGAGAATCTTCATGTCTCTTCTCCTCGAGTCGTTTGCTCACTTGCTCACTAAGAAATGAGTCAGACAAGGACACTCGTAGATAGTAGTATATTCTAGAAGTACTTACCTTGTAGTATATATACTGGGGATTTCAGCCCCCAATAAAAAAATTGCTCAACTACTTCCTAACACAATCTCTCTCAAACAGTTGAGTCTCTCAGTTTACCACTGTGCTTACCACCTTCATTACACTCTATTTTACAACAGGTTATGGGCCCCGGTCCTAACTAAACTACAGAAGACTCACCATAATCAATTACCTTGCCAAATTACCAACCATCCCTATACATCATGTCTGACACCACACCCTCATCATTATTCCACATCGAGCTACTCCAGGAGCATAACTGGGTTCTGTGGAAGCATTGCATCACTGCGATCCTGTGAGAATGAGCCCTGTTGAAGTATGCTGATGGGACATCAAAGAAACCAATTCTGGCAGATGTCAAAGCACTGACAGCTGAAGAATCAGAGAAGATCACGAAGTGGGAAGAGGGAGATGGATGAGCGCAGACCCAAATCGAGCTCACGTTGAGTGACTCGCAGATGATACACATCGCAGGAGCAAAGACGTCGGCTGAGATGTGGACACAGCTTAAACTAGTAAAGGAAGCTAGAGGAAAATTAGGAATACTAGCGCACCACCGCCGACTTTACCGCACCATTGCCAATGAGTCAACAGACATTGTTGAACATACCACAGAGATGCACCGGATCCAGGAAGAGCTTGGCATGTTGGGGAGTATCGTCACCGATGAAGACTTCCTGATGCTGCTTGTATCGTCACTACCAGAATCCTGGGACCAGTTTACATCAGCATACCTTGGATCAACTGAAAACAACCCCACTGTCACGTTGCACAAGTTCATAGCCATCATCCTTGAGGAAAACTGTCGACGTAAAGAGAAATCTGGTGGAGGCAAATCTGCCATGTATGGACATAGCGGGAGGACAGGTAGCAGGAGTGGACATAACCACTCATCATCAGGAAAGAGTCCCGATGACATTGAGTGCTATAATTGTCACAAGAGAGGCCACACCACGGCCCAGTGTTGGTCAAAGGGTGGTGGTCAGGAAGGAAAGGGACCGGGCAGGAGCAATAAAGGATGTAAGAAGAAGGAATGAGCTAATCAGGCAAAGGAGTCAGGAGACGTCAAGGACAACATAGCGGAAGCAGCATACCGGGCAGAAACACCCCAATTTGATCCACATTTCTCACGTTACAGCTGGCTTGCAGACTCTGGAACCACATCCCACATATCCAACCGACGCAAAACCTTCTCTGACTTCAAACCACTCAAGTCCACATCCATCGCAGGTATCGGAAGTGCATCAGTGCATGCGCTAGGAAGAGGAACAGTGATGTTAGACTGCAAAGTCAACGGAAAAACCATTACTCACCAGCTCAAGGATACTTTATATGCCCCGAAAGCTGTCAACAACCTTATCTCCATCAGTAGACTGGATGATGCTGGAATGGAAGCATCATTCAGTAACAGCAAGGTCCAATTCAAGAAAAAGGATGGGACAGTCATATCAGAAGGGAAGAAGTCACGATGCCTGTACTTGATGGAGGCATGTGCACGCAATGTAGTCCCCAAACAATCCAACATTGCAGCAGATGCCAGCGAAAATACATGGGACGCATGGCACAAGAAGATGGGACACCTAGGAAAGACAGGGTTAGAAAGACTTGAGAAGGAAGGACTTGTGGAAGGACTCACTATTGCAAAGGATTCACCACCACTCAGCCAATGTGATGCCTGTATCCAGGCAAAAATGACTCTTCGCCCATATCCGCAGGAGGCACAGCATTGACGAGATGAGCCAGGAGAATTAGCCCATGAAGACATCTGGGGCCCAGCCCGCATCGAGTCCCTGCAGAAATCAAAGTACAACATCGCATTTACCGACGACACCACATGCCGCTGTACACCTGAATTCATGAAACTTTGGTCAGAGGGATTTAAGAAGATCAAGGAATACATTACCTTGGTGGAAACACAGCTAAAGCAAACACCGAAGGTACTGCACGTTGATAATGCGAAGGAGCTAACAAGCGAGGAAGTCAGAGGATGGTTGAAGCAGAAGGGGATTTGCTTACAAACGTCAGCACCATACGCACACTCATCAAACGGAGTAGCAGAGTGGTTCAATCGAATGCTCGTCGAACTTGCCAGGGCCATGTTGATAGGCAGGAACCTGCCATCATTCCTATGGCAGTCAGCCATCAAGTATGCCACCTACATCTGAAATCGAGCACCAATGCGAGCCCTTGCTGGAAAAACTCCGGAAGAAGCATGGATGGGCACTAAGCCTAGTGTTGCACATCTCCAGGAGTTTGGATGTGAAGTCTGGGTGAAAAGAGAAGGGAAAAACCTATCAAAACTCGGAGGAGATCAGACAAAGGCAGAGAAACATACCTTTGTAGGATTCACGGATGACCCCATTGTCATCAAGTACTATGACGTGCACCTGCATGACATTCAGGAGTCACGAAACTACACATGGGCAGAACCATCACCTATTGTCGATATCAAGCCCATCAGCGATGTGCGGATTGAGGGGGAGCCACCAGATGTCAATCCACAATCACCGAAAGGAGCTGAAGAAACAAGTCAGCAAGCACCACCAGATAATACCCTCATGCCAGCACCACAACGAAGCTCACGTATCACAGAGGATCACGACTATCACAAGCTTAATAATCCCAATGCATGCAAAGCAGCACCATCACATACTCTATTGATCCCATCTGAACATCCTCCAGAATCAGCCAATGTTGCCATAATCCAAAGTTATTTTGCTGGTGACAGTGAGCACATTAATCGTGATGACTACCCACGAAGCCTTGCAGAGGCACAAGCATCAGCAGAATGGCCTGAATGGAAAAAGGCTATGGATGAGGAAATGTCAATGATTGGAGAGATGGAAACTTACAAGCTTGAGGATCTACCAGAGGGACGCGAGACTGTAGGCTGCAGATGGACCTATGCAAAGAAATATGATGAGCATGGGAACATGTCATGCTATAAAGCCCGTCTTGTAGCGCAAGGCTACTTGCAGATCCCCGGAGTCGATTTTACTGAAACATTTGCACCAGTTGTTCATCTCGAATCTGTTCATGCCGTGCTAGGTATAGCCGCCATCAACAATCTTGAAATTGGTCAGATGGACATTAAAGGGGCTTACCTTAATGGAGAACTCAAGGAAGAAATATACATGCGCCAGCCTCCAGGCTACAATGATGGATCTGGATGTGTCTGCAGATTGTACAAGACCCTGTATGGACTAAAACAGTCAGGATGCGAGTGGAACCATGAATTTGATAGGAAACTCACCTCCATCGGATTCTCAAAGCTTGAAGTCGACCACTGTGTCTATAAATGCGTCCGAGACAGCAGGACAGTGTTCCTGACTGTATGGGTCGATGACTTGTTAATCTTTGCTGAAACACCTGAGGATCTAGACAGAATAAAAAGGGAGTTAGCAGGGCTATTCGACATCAAGGACATAGGAAAGCCAAAGAAGATCATTGGGATCGAAATAGAGAGGGACCATGATAACGGCTCAATCTCATTATCCCAGCAACAATACATCGATGGAATACTCACATGCTTTGGTCTCCACAACGCATCACCCATCACAACTCCACTCGACCCAAACGTTATCCTATGCAAGCGACGTATTGACGAAGGAGCCAACCCTAATATCCACAGTGGCTACCAATCTGCGATCGGTTCACTGATGTATGCTGCGATTTGCACATGTCCGGACATCGCATACGCCATGCAGTTGTTGAGCCAGTTCTCAAACAACCCAGGTTCTGAACACTGGGCAGCTGTAAAGCGAGTGTTTAGGTACCTATCTGGAACAAAGAACTTGAAACTCACCTTCCGAGCTAATGAAGAACATGAAGTTCTCAGTGCCGGCTACACAGATGCTGACTACGCATCCAATCCTGATGACCGGCGATCCACTTCTGGCTATGCATACCTCCTAGGTGGTGCAGCGTTTGCCTGGTCATCCAAGAAGCAATCAACTGTGGCTTTGTCATCCACAGAAGCAGAATACACCGTGCTAGCACATGCAACACGCCAAGCCATCTGGAATCGCAACCTCTTAGTGGAATTAGGATATATCCAAGAAGAGCCTACCCTGGTATTCGAGGATAATCAATCTGCTGATGTGCTCGGTAACAGGCAGCGTGCAAATGAAACAAGCATCTAGATCATCAATCTAGATACTAAATCACACACACACACACACAATCACCAATGTATATAAGTTCGAGGGTGAGTACGATAGAAGCACTCGCGATGTACTTAGATTTAGATAATCTAGTGGGGTTTTGTCTGAAAACAACTTCAATTCTTCTTTCGATGTGTTTTACACAAAGTACACTAGTCTGCGATAGCGGGGTTTTATGAACTTGTTTTGTAAGGTATAGTCAAGCAAGTTATGCTTGTTTTGATGTCGTCTAGAAGAGCTTCTAGCGGACACTTCAAATAATCAAACAACCAAAGACTCCGAGGTCTACAAAGAGTGCAAAATCACTCTACAAAGAACGCTCAGGTTCTGACTTCAAGTACAAGACTTGCAAAGAGTACACAGACTCTGGAGTTCCTTGAACTCAACAATTGTTCGAACTTAAAGCGTTCTAGGGCTTATTTTACTTCAACTAGATGAGGTCTTTTGACTTAAAGTTGACTCAGCACGTCTAGATCGCTAATCTCGGAGAGAGAGAACACGAGGCCTTTGTCCGCAGAGCAGTTCAATTAACTAGCAAGGCGCAAACGTGGGGACGGCTCTACTTCCTACTTAACTCTTCTAGATTACTGTAGTCACCCTTATGGGTTGACTTTGGTAACTTAATTCACTTCAGTCGAGGATATGCAATAAAACCAGTGATTGATTAGGTAGCTATACAGGCTACTAGCACAAACGTGGGGGGAATGCTTTCCTGCCGTTATGTGTCTAGTCGCTGCTAATTTATACAATTCGTGTTCTAGGTATAGGAGCCCATATCTACAGTAATTATGGTGTGAGCTTTGGAATTAATACAAATGGTGAGTCACTATCCTACAAGTATCGCACCATTCCGTAGTTTCTATTCAGTCCGACGCGACTGTGCCGGGTTATTCTGTCGCTGAGGAGTGCCCTACTAGTCCGTGGGTGCTCCTTCTTCTGTCTGCAAGGCCTGCCATGTGCCGTATGTATTGAATACTGCGGTATGTGCAGGATCTCGAGGATGTAACCTCTGATCGCAATCGACTGCAGGTCCGAGATTGTATTCTGTTGATCACTGCGTGATCAAGGTCGGTCATCTCGGTACCCAACACGGCTATTCATTCTTCCAAGGTTATTCCTTTCCTAGCCTGAGTTGATCTCGAAAGCTGATCTGTTTCTCGACTTAGCAATTTTTCCTGACAGGTTCTTTCTACTCATCAAGGTGACGAGGCATCTAGTTCATTCCATTCTTCAACTTCTTGGTTTTTATACTCCATACAGACGAGTCCCCGAGATTTGACTGTAATAGTCTTGTTTAGGTAGGGCTTAGCTTGGCATGTTGACAGCTGGTAGAATTGACTCTTCGAGATGTCATTTCTAAGTCTGTTCTGTACTGCCGTGCTTTCATTCTTTATGTAGTATTTAGCTACCAGTGCGAAGCCTCCACTGTAGCCCTCTGTACCACTTGTAGATTACATAAACTGATGTAAAATCGCAAAATCTACGGGTAGCCTGATACCAGGCATATCATCTCCCCCTTACTGTAATAGTGACTGTCCCTAGTCACTTGTGTCTTGTCCAGACTCAGTAATGGAGTGCCATGGTACTTCTTTATTTGTTCTCTGTAGAATCCTAGATGTTCTCGCACTTCACATTTGGAATCCCCATGGGGTATCTTTGTGTTGTCTTACAAATCAGCATTTCATCATGATTTTCAGGGTTTGACAGCCGCGATCAATATTAAACTTATTTTTAGTTCAATTCACGTCGCGTCCATTTTTATTCTTAGTGAACTCATTATGAATTCCTTTGTTCATGCTTGTATTGATTCTTCTTGCTTAGCCCTTCACAGGTCTGTCCTCGGTGTCGGCTGTGGGTTCAGACTCAGCCTGTAGCCGGGAAACGGCCTTCGAGGTGGACTTCTAATTTTATTTCGAAGTCTTCTCGAAGCAACTCCGTTTGTTTTTCTTTGCTTCTCTACTCGTCGAGATCTGTCTACGCCTACTATGCGACCATTTCTCTTTTCTAGTCTTTGTTTTCCTACTTTCCTCATGTGCTTCCAATGTCTTTTGAAACTCTTCATAACCTCTGGCCTTCTTTGACTCCCATGTTCTCGCCTGGGGCCGCTCTTACAATTCCAGCCATGCGTCGCGCACGACTACTGAAAGAGGCGGTGCCAGCAGCCGTGAGTTCGATCTTCTGTTTGAGACCATTGTTGAACATGCTAATCTTGGTGTCTAGGTTGGTATTCTCAAGGCTGCCAGGGCGCGACCCAACGTTGAGTATTGAGGCTTCGCCTATTACGATTTCACGCTTTATCTTATCTTATTGACTCTCTTGTAATCCCGCTATGCTAACTTTCCGGACTTGATCGCATCCTACCATGTGGGTTTAGTACGTTTAACGCACCGTTGCAGACACTTGTAGTATATTTAGCATGACCCAAACTGTATTTAAGTAGCTTGACTGCAGGTCTTAAACCTCAGTCTCGAACTAAAGTTTATTCACCCAATAACTTAGTCTGAACTCACTCTCGCTCAACTAAGTGATAGCTCCCTTAACGCAAACCTGCGGACAACACAAAGTGCCTGACCGAAGTGCGAGTCACGCTTAGTTGTTTGATCTTGTTTGTGAAATCAGTCGCTAACAATTAGTTCGAGACTTTCTTATTCTTCATCAACAACTACGTTGACGAACAATAACGAATGAACCCTGTTGAACAATACCTCACCAACCTTTTTGGACTACAAGGCTTCATTGCCATAGCCTACCTCGCATTCCTATATGGATACGAGTACCGACGAACCCAGGAGCCAGTCTCCAAAGAAACTCTCCCCATCGAAGCCCCCAACCCGGAGGCTAGACGACTGAACACACCCCCTCCCGACTACGTCGACGACCGACCCGCACCCACTATCCACTTCATCTTCATCAACGACGACGAGTGGATCACAGAAGACTCCGACACAGACGAGTCCAGTGAGTCCGACACTGAGATGGAAGGATGGCCCGCACAAAGAGGCCCAGTCATTGAAGAAGAAGAAGAGTGAGGAGTCTACGAAAGGGGGATGGACCAGCATATTCTCTCTCCCATTACCAAGGAGGAAAGCGAAGGGGAAAGCGAAGGAAGTGATCCCTGGAGCGCCCCCTCCCCCACATCAACAGAAAACTCAGCTGCCAACCCTGGATATGATTCCTACGGACAGTGCCTCTATCAAAGAGGGCTTAGATATCATCTGGGAGAAAGAAGAGAGGCTGAAGATGGAACTGGAAGCAGTTCAAATGAAGAAAGTGGTGATACAGAGGAGGACTACAACAGCGACGAGCTCCCAGGGCCGCGCAACAACTGGTCCCCTCCAAGGCTGGACTCCAGAGGAGAAACATGGGGCAACTACTACGCCCGTGACGATTCATCAGACGACGAAGGCAGCTACCTCAACCTCGTCACCCGCCCGAACACCCCAATCATCATCAATGATCGGGCTGGGGAAGCAACTACCGAGCTCGACCGGTGCGAGCCCTCATACGACGCTGATGCCAGCTGCGATATATGCCGACGAACACAGGACCATGCCGACGCGTGGCTCATGTACGAAGGCATCAAAGCCCCTGCCTCAGTCGTCCCCTACGCCATCTACCCAATCGCGCCAGAACACCCCCACGTGGCCCCCATCCCCTACATTGCACCCTGGGTCTGGGATAGACCCCGAAGACCAGACTTTGATCAAGTCATACTCAGGGTCAACGAGTGGGCCTGAATCATTCAAAACTGGAACCGTATCGTCACAGGAAGCACGGAGCCTTTTGAGCGAGTCCGACCAATCGGACTTAGAAGAAGGCGAAATTTACGAGAACCCTGGAATAGGGCCGACTTCGATTTACAACAGCAGCATCGAGACGGAGAATACGGGGAGGAGGACATCATACCAGAATTCGTGGAAGGATCTAGCTCGGGAGCCTACTGAGGCAGAGCTAATGGATATGACTTACTTGGAAATGTTGCACTGGATGGAAAAAAAGTTACCCCGAGAAATCTCGTGGAACGGCTCGCTCCAGGGAAGATACTTCCAGAGAGAGAAGAATTCACCAATCGGAAGCCACGTGCTTTGCCGAGAAACCATCTTCCACACGAACGTTCTGTGGAACCAAGTACACCCAGACGACTACGTAGAACCAGGGGAACGGTACGCAGTACCCGAACCCTCGGAAACGTCAAGCGGAGAAACAGTGGACCTGAGCCACTTATCGATCCTCAAGAGAACGGGATACATTGACCCAAGCAGGCTGTTCGCTGCAGCAGGAACACCGGGAAGCGTGGGTGCAGCCACAGCCATTCCTGTGGTACCAGTACCCGCACCGCAAGGCCCCTTGACCCCGCATCATAACCCCGCATTACGATCACTACCACGACCGGCAGCCATCCCAATCCCCGCCGACCCTGTACAACCACCAAACACGCCACCACCATTCATAGTCGGGGTGGCAAACACGAACCCATGGGCGCAAGTAAAGCCACAACTGGCGGAACCACCTGAAAAGTTCAAAGGAGAGTCCAGCGACGTAGACCACTTCCTAAACCAATGCGAGGACTACTTTAACGTATTCCCGCAACAGTTTACGATGAACGCGCATGGACAAAGCCCTAATAGGGTGGTGTTCTGCACGTTCCGATTTGCGGACAAGGCACTGCACTGGTGGAATCACGCAAGGGATGAATACTACGACGAAACATGCGGATACCTGCGGTATCCAGCGTGGCAGGTGTTCCGACAGATAATCGAAGATCAGTTCAGAACCAATGCCGAAGTAGAACTCAAGCTACAGGAGTTCAAGTGCATTTGACAAAACACCTACAAATCGGCTAAAGAGTTCTTCCGGGACTTCGAACGGTTAGCAAAAGAATCCGGAAAGCGTCACAATGAGGAATACATGATCAAGATCCTCAAACCGGCCATTCGCAAGAACGTGAAAACCGCTATACATGCCATGGGAACCGCGTTGCCTCGAACATACGCGGAATGGAAGTTCCGAGTCGAGCAAATGGACTATAATTACCGAGTAGGGTTAGCCGAAGATGCAGGAAGGAACCAAGGCATGCAGGGTCAACAAAACAAGGGAACGGGAAAAGCCAGAAGCTCTGGGAATTCCCAAAGTGACAAGAAGACAGGAACGGGCACCACGTATGGGGGCCAAGGACAACCGATGGAGATAGACTGACTGTGGAAAGAAGGACAGTGCTTCCGCTGCAGTCACAAGGGACATCGGAAGCAGGACAACAAGTGTCCCAAAGACGAAAGCACTTGGCTCGTCAAGCACCAGCCCAAGTTCTCCCGAGCTCAAATCCGCGCCATGTACCAACAAGTAGTCAAGGAAGAAGAACAGGAAGCCTCAACGTCAAAGGTCGAGGAGGTAAAAGACGAGCCGGTGGCATAAGCGACAAATGCGCGTCGGCTAAGGACTTAATTTCATCTAGTGGTGCGTTCTTGAACCCTGTGGGTCAGACTAATAAATCGCTTGTAGTATCTCCGAGCAATATCACAGTTTTCACGCAGTCACAAAATGAAATTAACAAGTCACATAAAAGCAACGGTGTACAGGGGATTTCCACCGTGCTCGAAGAAGAACCCCACTCAAGGTCCTTGGCCACCGGTGCGAAAGCACAAGTGGCGAATGCTGCACAAGGCGGCGGGAAACACGGGATCAAGGTCAACATCGCTCCGTGGCGGGTAGGTACCAGTGCAGAAAACGGAGGAAGAGCGGCCGAGCTAGAAGTGGGCGAAGGCGCCTTCAGGCGGGAGAGGAACGATGCAGGGCCTCGCCCGAAGGCGGAACGTACGCACCTGCTCTATGCAGCCAACTACCCCGACACAATGGAGCCGCAAAAGGGAACACAAATCCCCATCAAGAAAACCACTGCCCTGCAAACAACAGTCAAGACAACCGGGGACATCATTCATCCACCTCCGATCACGGTGCATCTCCCTTCTTCATCACTAACACATAATGGCACCGGGGGCCCGTGTTCCCCGGTGGGCGGGTCGGTGGGACCATTATGTGCAATTCCTATTACGAATAAAAAGCCTGTTTTGCTTGAAGAAGTGCCCGATGAGGAAGACGATTACAGCTACCAACAAAGCCTCAAAGCACGACCAAAAGGGGAAGACCTGGTGGTTCACGCCGAGGAGTACCCAGGAGACTATGAGGTAATGGAGTTGGAAGAAGAGTACTATAATGACAAATGGGACAAAGGGTGGCTAAAGCCACATAGCACAGAGTGGGTACGGAGAAAAATGAGGCAAGAGAAAACTGTAGAAGGAAAACTCGCTACTCTCCGAATGTGGGTACATCCCCGACGGCTCGTAGAGGTAGACGAAGACCTCGTCCTAGACCTTGTAGGATCTTCGAAGGAGACCTACCGACAGCGGGAACAATGTTTACAAAACATGGAGGACTTACGTGCCCCCCCGCAATACATTCGAGGAGGGAAAGGGAGGAGTGTCAACATTCGGGTACAACTCGAAACCCTGGACACCAACCAAGTACGAGCCGTAAACGCTCTGGTGGACAGTGGGTGTATGGGGAGCTGTATAAACCAGGCCTTTGTATGGGAACACCAACTCAACACGGTGAAACTCGCCAAGGCCCAAGCCATCTACAATGCTGATGGAAGCCGAAACAAAGGAGGTGACATAACCGAGGTAGTGGAACTCCGAATGACCATTGGAGACCACCACGAGAAGCTAGATCTGGCAGTGGTAGACCTAGGAAACGTCCCAATGTTCCTAGGGCACGACTGGCTAAAAAGACACAACCCCATCATCGACTGGAAGACTGGGGCCATATCCCTAGTCAGATGCTCATGTCGCAAAATACCTTTTTCCCTTCCAGACGAGGATCCTGAACAAGGCTGGGGAACAGAAGTGGAAGAAGAAGATACCATTCTAATCATCGACTTCGAGGAAGCCTTCCACGTTCGAGCCATGGGAAGCAAAGCAAACGAGTTAGCCGCCAAAGCCAACCAAGCAAAGGAAGCCAAAACGTTTGAGGAAATAGTACCAGAACCATACCGGGAATTCCAAGACGTGTTCGCAAAAGAAAACTTTGACGAGCTACCACCGCGAAAACCATGGGACCATGCGATCGAACTCATCCCAAATGCCAACACGAGCCTGGACTGTAAGGTGTACCTGTTAAACCCCGCAGAGCAGGAGGAGTTGGATAAATTCCTGGATGAAAACCTAGAGTCTGGAAGAATTCGACCCTCCAAATCCCCTATGGCCTCACCGTTCTTCTTTGTCAAAAAGAAAGACGGGAAGCTTCGACCCGTACAGGACTATCGAAAGCTGAACGAAATGACCATCAAGAATCAATACCCTCTCCCACTCATTGGAGAATTGATGGATCAACTCAAGGACGCCAAGTACTTCACAAAGCTAGACGTATGGTGGGGATATAACAATGTGCGAATCAAAGGAGGAGATGAATGGAAGGCAGCCTTCCGAACCAATAGGGGGCTATTTGAACCCATGGTGATGTTCTTTGGACTCACCAATTCACCGGCCACCTTTCAATGGATGATGAATGACTTATTCAAAGAGCAGATTGCATGAGGAGACGTCACTGTGTACCTGGATGACATCCTAATCTGCACCAAAGATGAGGACAGACATCGAACGGTGGTACGAGAAGTCCTAACCATTCTACGTGCAAACAATCTATTCCTAAAGGCGGAAAAATGCGAATTCGAGGTATTAGAGACCGAATACCTCGGAGTAATTATCAGCCAGGGATCTGTACGCATGGACCCTGTAAAAGTCAAAGGCATCACCGAGTGGCCCCAACCCACCAAAAAACGAGAGTTACAATCATTTTTGGGCTTTACAAACTTTTACCGAAGGTTCATCCGGGACTATAGCAAACACGTACGACCCCTAACTCAACTCACGGGGAAGGCGGAATGGACATGGGGAACAGCTCAGGAAAGTGCGTTCCAAGAAATCAAAAGGAAGCTAGCAGAGGAAGTGGTACTAGCAATACCCACACGAATGGGAAAATATCATGTGGAAGCAGACACAAGTGAAGGAGCAATAGGAGTGGTTCTATCACAAGAACAAGAAGGAAAGTGGAGACCGGTGGCATTCCTATCCAAAGCCTTAACGGTCACAGAACGGAACTATGAAATCTACGACAAAGAGCTTCTGGCAATCATGCTGGCCCTTGAGGACTGGAGACATTATCTAATGGGCGCTTATCAGGAATTTGAGATCTGGACAGATCATCAAAACCTGCAGTACTTCCGCAAACCCCAAAAGCTCAACCGAAGGCAAGCACGATGGGTAACCGAGTTGGCGGAGTACCACTTCACGCTACATCATAAACCGGGAACAGCCAACAAGAAGGCAGACCTACTATCCAGAAGGGCAGACCACGACCAAGGGGGAGAGGACAATAAAGAGGTAATAGTACTCAAGCCGGAGATGTTCTGAGCCTTGATCATGCCAGGGGAGGAGGAAATTCACAAACGCATACGAACGGCGCTAAGGGACAATACCAGATGGGACAAGGGGATCGAAGCATCCATTCATCATCCCCGGGGAATAGTTCTAAAAGATGGGCTAATGCATTATGATGGACAGCTGTATGTCCCTCAAGACGCCAAGCTACGAGGGGAATTGATCGCCATCCATCATGACCACATTACCACTGGACACCCCGGAATTGAAAAAACCAAAGAGCTTGTACAAAGAGAGTATTGGTGGCCGAAACTCAAAAACGACGTGGAACGGTATGTGAAAGGTTGTGAAGCCTGTCAAAGAACCAAAACAAGCACTCAAAGGAAACGAGCGCCTCTACATCCACACGCTGTACCCACACAACCATGAGAGCACATCACCATAGACATGATCAGCAAACTACCCGACTCAAATGGGTACAACGCTATTCTCATGATCGTGGATTGATTCTCCAAGGAAGTCATCCCCGTACCATGCTCCACTGAACTAACCTCGGCGGGATGGGCCAAAATCCTTAGAGATCATGTTTGGGCCAAACATGGAATGCCTCAAAAGGTAATCTCAGACAGGGGACCCCAATTCGTGTCCAAATTTATGAAAGAACTTTATGAAATGCTGCATATTCAAGGCAATCCATCCACAGCGTATCACCCACAAACTGATGGGCAAACGGAGAGGGCCAATCAAGAGATCGAAAAGTACCTCCGTATCTTTATCAATCATCAACAAAATGATTGGAGCGAATGGCTACCGCTCGCGGCTTTCCAACACAACAACCGAAAGCACTCCGCGACGGGTTACTCCCCGTTTGAAATAAACCACGGACAGAAACCGCATCTCGCCCCACTCACGTTAAAGGAAGGGACCAACCCAGTGGCCAGAGAATTCGTAGCGGATATACAAAAGGTCCACGAGCAGACCGCCAAAGCGTTAGAAAAAGCGGCAGAAACCATGAAGCGGCAATACAACAAACATCAGCGACCGGCAGTGGAATACCAACCAGGAGACAAGGTATGGTTGGACTCCACGAACCTACACCTTCCTCGACCAATGAAGAAGCTGGGCGACAAACGAGTCGGACCATTTGAAATAATATCCAAACATGGCACTTCTGCATACAAACTACATCTTCCCCCCGCCTGGAAAATCCATGATCGTTTCAACGAATACCTCCTTACCCCTTATCATCCGCCAGAGTTCCCAATCCAAATACAGCCTATCGCACCTCCTCCAGATCTCGTAGATGGTCAAGAGCAATATGAAGTAGAAGAAATCGTGGACTGAAGAGAGCGAACAGTTGGCAAGGGGAGGAGATGACACACAAAGACAGAATACCTCATCAAATGGAAAGGTTATCCGAGAGAAGAAAATTCCTGGGTAGACGAACGGGAACTCGACAATGCAAGGGAGGCGATTGAAGACTTCGAACAAGTCTCATTCATTACTCGCCCTCCCACGGAATGGTGGGAAAATGAAGACGAATCAGATTCCTGGTCCGAACACGAATCTGTAACCGAGTCGGAAACCGACCACCCATTGGTACAGGCAATTCAAGAATACCTGGTAAAACCAAATGCACCCTCTCTCGTAGGAGCCCACCTTCCAGAACCAGGTCACATCACAGTCAGGACGACTGCCTTGACAGGGGGGTAATATTACGATTTCACGCTTTATCTTATCTTATCGACTCTCTTGTAATCCCGCTATGCTAACTTTCCGGACTTGATCGCATCCTACCATGCGGGTTTAGTATGTTTAATGCACCGTTGCAGACACTTGTAGTATATTTAGCACGACCCAAACTGTATTTAAGTAGCTTGACTGCAGGTCTTAAACCTCAGTCTCGAACTAAAGTTTATTCACCCAATAACTTAGTCTGAACTCACTCTCGCTCAACTAAGTGATAGCTCCCTTAACGCAAACCTGCGGACAACACAAAGCGCCTGACCGAAGTGCGAGTCATGCTTAGTTGTTTGATCTTGTTTGTGAAATCGGTCGCTAACATCGCCCTCAACCTGGCCTACACGCTTTCTTTGGTTGCCATCGAGATTTCCAAGGAGATGTATGATGAGCGGTGGGATGAGTTGTCGTTGACTCCTCATGAGGTGCCCTACGTGCGTTTCTTCTCTTCATTTTATCTTCTTTTATGACTAACTTTCATTTCCTCGCCCTGACTAGGCCATCCGTTTCTCTGTCAACGAGCCAGTGCCAAAATTCATGCCGTGATTGTCTCAAACGGTTCCAGCCCCATCTGGTTCCTCTTCAAAGGGCAAAAGCAAGACTCAGGCAAGTACTTATTTTTCTAAGTTCTTTCCATGTCGCCTAGATCTGACCTTGATTTAGCCCAAGTCAAAGAAAGGCATGGTTTCCATCAAGAAACCACAAAAGTTCACTAAAGGCCAGATGGCAGGTCCAACTTCCATGCCCGAGGATATGGATGATGATGACGATGCCGGTATCTCTCTTGACGAGGAGTCGGTAGTCATTGCGAAACCTTTTCGTCCCCCTGCTTCGCAGGGAAGTCCTTCCAAGCATACAAAACCTGGTCCCAATCGTCACTCTGTTGCTGGTGCATGATATTCTTTTTGTCTTTCATTCTTTCAATGTTAACTTCTGTTTTTATCTTCCTGTCTAGCTGTTCCTCCGTCCGTTGACTTGCCTGTTGGTGTAGTCGAGGAACAAGTTATTTGTACTCGTGGAGAGAAGAGGAAGCGCGAGGCTGCGATTGCCGCCGCGGAGTCTCATGTTGAGACTTCAAATGTTCGCGACGAGAGCCCAGAGCTCCCGAGGAAGATGACGAAACAGCATATGGCACAGCTCGGTCGACAAGCTGCCGCCCAGGTGCCTTGTAAGTCTTTCTTGGTTATCCGTTGTTGTTTTTATTGACGAACCCTCTTCAGCTGCGAAATATTGCCTTCGACCCGGTCACCATGTGGCCAGTAGACGCTGATGAAGTTCGTTGGCTGGCTACCGCGACCATGGATGTAAATCCGTTTCCTATCTCTTGTTACTCTTTTCATTTATAGTCTTTTCTGTTTTCTTAGCCCAAGGTTCCCTGCTCACTTTGTGCCGTGGGCAGCCAGTCTAAGCCCTGTGAATTCATGGGCTGGGGTGTTCCTTGTGGGAACTGTCAAAGGGGAAAGAAGGTGGTTTGTTCGTTCAAGGCTAGTCCTCAAGAGCGGTACCAAGCACGCGTCTCGATACACCCATTCGCGGAGAGGACGCCTGACAGTAAGTACCTCCTTCACTATTTCCTTTATTTACGCTGATTGTTTTTCTTATCACAACCTCTAGATCTTCGCCGACTCCTCGGGACAGGCCGAGTACTTGGATCAAGGCCTTTGATAGTGCCTGCGAGACCGCTGGCCATCTGTCCGAGCTTCTTTGCGACACTTGCAAGGACATCGATGCCGTTATCCGGGACACCGTTGAGTATGAAGGTCGTGTCGTGGCCGAGGAGTCCCTTGTTACTGACGTATCAGCCGTCAACGGACTCCTCGACGGGTTTTCTGCTCAAGAAGTGGAAGTCTCGATGACTCCAGAGAATGAGGACCAAACTGGTCCTTCTTTGTTTTCAGTTGAGTTGTTAGTTTTATCCTGTTCTCATTTCTTCTCTTCTTTCTTTTACTGACTTCTGTTATTTTGGGCAGACGATGCATCTTCCCCAAAGCGAGATGAAGCTCTTCGTCGCGAAGAGGGGGGTGGTGGCGAAATGGACGCCGACGGAGACTTGGACTGCAGAGGTCTGAGTATGATCTCGATCCGTGTATCTCGAGCCTTCTTGCTCAGTCGAGATCTACTCAGGCCTTGGTCTTTCTCTTGGGTTCCGCCTGGTTTTCTTGTGCCTCTGGGCTTTTTCTTTTCTGTATTCATTGTCTGTGCAGTGCGCCTTCGGGCAGAATTATATATGTCTAACCAGCCGGTCACCTTGGCCTTTAAATGAATAATTATATTTCATCTTGTCCTCTTCTGTGCAATCTTCTAAGAGTGTAAGGTATCTTTTTAAGAATTTAACCACCCCTAGGTGCCTTCTTAGGTTGCCTCGATGACTTAGTTCTATTTACCGTTTGCCTTATTTTTAGACTTGGGTTATTTTAAGTCACCGGACACTCCGCGCCTGATCTCGGTAGTTACCAAGTTAAATCAAAAGTGATCGCTCGATCTCTTCTAAGTTCAGCCGGCTCTTATTTCTGTATTTTAGGAGTCTTCGAGGCTTTATTTGTATGGCTAGGTAGTTAAACACATGTATGCTCCATATATATTTTCTAGGAATGTGAATTCCACAAAAATTTCTCTAATCTCGGAGTTCCGTGTCAACCCCTCCCCCATACTATAAAAATCAACGTCCTCGTTGAAGTAGAAATCGTTCCAACTCGCCTCGACGACTTAGAACACTCCACGCTCTTTACACTCTGGTCTACACACTTATTACTCGCATTCACCATGTCCGCCAGCTCCGAAATTCCCGTCGATCTCGCCGCTCTCGTTGCCAAAGCCAACAATGCCATGCGTTTCTGCGACCAGCTCTTCGAACTCGGTGTCGACGTCGGCAAGCAGCTCGAGCAATGCAAGAAACTGTTTGGTTTCGGTGTCAGTCTTTTCTCTAATACATTCGCATGCGATCTCGGAGTGACCTCAATGGTATTATAGGTCGAGATTACATGGTCTCCTGGCCACGTCTTCGGCAACAAGGGGCTGGAGGACTTGCTGTTCCATCTCAAGCAAGTCTTCGAGCGCCTTCAGAAGGCTCACCTCGGCACTCAACCATTCGGAGATTATCATATCGTTCGCGCTTTTACTGGGCAAATTCACGCAGATCATGAGTGTCGAGCTCAACTGTCTAACCCTGTACTGGCAGCCAAGGCTAAGGCGAACGCTGCTACTGGGCAAGCTGCTGCTTCATCTGCAGCTGATGGTTCATCAGCAAAACCTTTATCTATGAAAGGGAAGGCCAAGGCCACGGTATGTGGACTTGCTACCTATCGTCGAGATCACCAGTATTCAATCAATTTTCATGTTCTAGACCGCTAAGAAGGGAAGGAAACCGCCCAAGTCGAAGGCCATCGTTGAGGACTCCTCAGATGACGAACCTCCTGCTCTAGTTGCAATCGAGGAGGATACTGTGATGGGTAATGCCGATACTCCCTGCACCATCCTGGACACTGATACGGTATCTATCTCTTTTCTAGCTGCCATCGCGTGCACTGCTGATGAAGTCATTGCTCGCCTTCAGCAGATGTCCATTGACGACGAGGTCGAGATCATGGTCAACAAGGATCCCAGCTCGGGCAACATCATCGAAGGGCGCAAGGTGCTTCCTAAGTTCAAGAAGAACAAAGTCAAAGAGGACGCGGTGAGTTTCATCTCCTCGTCTCGAAGTCCTATTCTTATTTAATGGTTTTGAGTTAGAAACATCAACAACCCAAGCGTGCGGAGGTAATTTTCCTTCCTTATGCTGAGGTACCCGGTATGGACTTAACTTCCAAGGATTACCGCCGTGCAGAGGCTGTCGTAGCGAAGGCAGCTGCTCATGATGCTGCTACTCAAGCTCGCAAGCGTCCTAGGGCCTCCAATGACTTTGCTTTTAATGATTCTGCGTATTCAATGGCAGGTGTGTATATTCTAACTGTATATTCTAACACTTCTAAGTGCCAAACTTACTTTCGTAAATCCTAGCGGCCGAGTTAGCTCTCAACAACGAGAGTACTCAAGAAACTCTGGCAATCGCCGCTAAACTGATCGCCGAGGGAGGCTCTGTCAATCCCAGCGAGACTGTTCTTCGTTCGCGGGAGGCAGACCTTCGCAACGACATTATCGCGACCGTCCATCGCATCGAGTATCTAATTCAGTATTGTCAATTTGTCGTCAATCACCATGGCCAAGTTATCAAGGCACTCGAGAGGCGGGCCGCTGCCAAGGACGATGCTTGTGAGCATTGTACTGACAACGACGTCTCTGACTGTCTCTCAACGACTGCCACAGGATATCGCTCTGAGTAGATGGTCCCCTTTAAGTAACTAACTTCTAGTCATTCTTTTATATCCTTATACAGTTCTTTATCCTAGTTTATCGCTTCTCAAGGCTTATACCAACTTGCTTAGTATCCCGTTTGATCTACTTAGCATATTCTGTCGTTACAAGTCTGTTCAATTATAAGGGAGTTATGTTGTTTCTCAAGCCAGACCCGAACTTCTAAGTCGACTTGGGAGGGGAAGCTCGTCTTCGAGATCGCTTTCCTCGTCGGAGTTTCTAAACTCAGAGTATTCCTTATCTTCTGAGTCAGTATCTGACGGCTCGGCGTTGTCTAATGATAACTTGACATGGTCAATACCGTATAACTCCTTGCGCTGTTTTAAGTCGCGATATTCATACTCCGTTTCTTCAGACTCCTCGTCGTTAACCAAGTCTCCTAGTGTCTCAGGGCTAACGTCTATTAAGTCGTGAATATTCTCAGGAAGATCGATTCTATATCTCGCATTGTAGGGAATCACTCTAAATTGCGCGATCTTGCCCCCAACTAAAGATCCATCCATCTCGGAGAGGAGATACGAGCCCCCTTTAGTTCTTCGTATTACAATCATTGGCCCTAGATATCTAGCGTCCAGTTTATTATTCAAACTGTCTTCTACACGTGTATTTCTTATTAGAACCAGACGACCTGGTTTAAAGTCATAATCGACAATGGTAGCCTTATGGTTTCTCTCGTATCGAAGAACATTTTCTAGTTTGGTTTGGCTAACACGTTCTCGCATGTCCTGTACATGTTGGATATGTTTTGCCAGGGCCTGCACCCTTAAACCAATGAGCTCTTCTGTTTTTAAGATTCCACTAGGCGGTTTTACCAACCAGGTAGCTTCGACTATATCTAGTGGCAAGATGGGATGCGCTCCCAAAACCATGAAGTAAGGCGAACAGCCTGTACCTTTTCTGATAGTGATGCGATCCGCCCATAATACATGAGGGAAGAAATAAAACCATTTCTTAGGATTCCCATCTGTAGCTTTATACAAGGCTTGACGAATATCCCAATGTGGCCTCTCGATTTTGCCATTAGCTTGGGAGTTGTAAGGCGAGATCTTTATTCCAGTAATACCGTATTTATCTTCGAGCCATTGCAATACAGTGACCCAAGGACCTCCGTTATCTGTTACAATCTCGTCAGGACACCCCCAGCGGCATACGATATCTTCAAAGAA
Source organism: Desarmillaria tabescens (assembly GCF_030435595.1). Taxonomy (NCBI): domain Eukaryota; kingdom Fungi; phylum Basidiomycota; class Agaricomycetes; order Agaricales; family Physalacriaceae; genus Desarmillaria; species Desarmillaria tabescens. Next base: position 143,034 of record NW_026848367.1, on the reverse strand, counting down.
CCACGCCGCGATGGTCTTCGCATTTTCTAGAGGTAGTGCTCTACCTTCAGGCCACGACGAAGGAGAATCTCAGACATGAACAATATACCGGCACTTGTTTGAAGGAATTGGCATAATCATGGTATCACAATGTACTTTCTGAAACAGAGACGGAGTTGTGGTGCGAGTAGGAGGGATTCTTAGCATGGTTTTCTGATGGACTTGGCACATATGACACGTCTTGACATACCAGCTCACATCTCGATCTAACTCCGGCCACCAAAATCTCTGTTCTAGGAGTGACTTTGTCGCGAAGAACCCTCTATGACCTAGCGAGTCGTGACTAGCTTTCATCATATACATACGGTGTTCTTTATCGACGACAAGTCGATGAAAGCCTTCTATATTGCGTCTATAGAGCCTGCCTTCCTTATCCAGGAAGAAGTTACGACAGTACTGTTTAAAATTGGTGTACTGCTTCTCATTAAAGTCCTCCGGATGGAATCTAGGGTTCTTCAACCAAGTCCGTACCAAGGGTAGACGCTTGTCTTGCGCTTTCCCATTACTCATTCTATGATCCTCTGGGTATTCGATAGAGCTTTCTTGATCGAATCTGTCTTCGAGGTCAGGAATGAGAGGAGTATTGTTCATGAATTGGCATATATTTTTGTTCCTAACTTCTTGAGCTAAATACAGGTCTCTATAGTCTTGTTCTTGTCTTCTAGCTTCTCCTAGTTCTTTCTCGAGATCTGTGATATTAGTCGCGAGTAAATATCCTCCTCTAGTATCTATTTCATGCTTAAAATCTTCGAGATCTTTGGGAACCGTTGAAGTTCCTGGTGCTACTTCGAATTTCAAGGGGCCATGATCCTCGAGGTCCATTCCTCCGAGATCAGGGTACTCTTCATCTCCAGGCTGTGGATCTCGTCGAGATAACCCATCAGCCGGAAATGTCGCGCCTTGGACATGTCTAAGAGTGAAATGAAACATTAGAATGTCCTCGATCCATCTATTTATGGTCGCATTCGGTCCCATCCCAGGGTTATTCAACATCCCTTTAATATACTGTGCGTCTGTCTCGACTACTAAGTTGCGTACCCCAATTAACCAGTACTGACACGCTTTCAGGGCGCGGAGTAGGCCGTAGAGTTCTCTCTTAGGTTGCGAGAACCGAGCTTCTCGTTCATTTAGCAGTTATAGATCCAAATCGCGTGTAATGTCGCTTGGTAGGATCCTCTTCGTCAATTTGATAGATTATAAAGCTGACTGCTTTCCAGGATGTATCTATAGATATCCCGATTTCACCTTTTCCATCTAGTTTTAGAGGTCGCAGAGCAGGGCTATCTAGAACGGCCTTTTTCAAGGTGTTCATAGCGTTTTGTTGATCCTGCTCCCATACGAACGGTGTATTCAGTCTAGTTAGCTTTACGAGTGGTTCTGCTTTCTTAGCATAATCCTTGATATACATTCTGCAGACTCCACAAGTACCTAGGAAACCTCGCACGTCCGAGATGTGTTTACACGGTCCCCAACGTTCGATGACTCCTGCTCTATCCGTACTGATTTTTCGTCCTTCATACGTACATAGGTGTCCCACGACCGTCATCTTGTCGACGCAAATAAACGACTTAGGCCCCGAGAAGGTACCTCCGCAGTATTTCATCCTTTGAACTACTCGATTCATGTTCTGCATGTGTTCCCACACGAAACGTCGAATTCCAGGGTTCTCAGGTATAGTCTCATATGATCCGTCCTCAGTTTCGTACCTGGTTTCAGGTCCATGTACCGGCACATCATCAATATAAGGTCGAGTTATATGGGGAATCTCTTCTCGGAGTATATGCGTTACATCTTCATGAAAGATAGGCACGGAATTTGTCCAACCCATTGGTAGTTTTACCAGACGCATCGACCCAAAAGGCGTTTGGAATGTTGTATAATCGCGGGAACTGACTGCTATATCGCGTTCGTCGTATCCGACATATAAATCTAGACAACCTCCACAGGCTCTTCCAGCGAAATGTTCTGATAACTCATCCGTTGCAGGGGGAACTCCAGAGTGCGCGATTGTTACTGCGTTCAAGGGTTCCAGACTATGTACTAGTCTCAGGCTTTTACCGTCTTTCTTTATCACACAAAACCATCTAGACCGATAGGATGAATTCGAGGGCTCATAGACGCCCGAGTCAATCTTTGACTTGATGATTCGACACACCTCGTCGTAGATTCCAGGTGGTATGGGTATATTCTTCAAAACCCAAGGCGTATGAGGTACCACAGGAATGTCTATAGGCGGGAAGAAGTCCTCTCGGAAATGTCCTGCCTCAGTGTCTTCCCAGGCGAAACCCTGTTCTTGAAGACACATAAAGTGGTGTACTAGCTTTCGCTCTTCGGGCCATAGAAATCCTATTGGATGGTTCTCATCGATTTTTAGTTTCCGTTCATGTGTATAACGTCCAGTGGGTTTAAAATCAGGAGGGTGAGGATTTAATACTGGCATATCCGCGAGCGGATCTCCTTTTATTTCCCTTACGATCCTGAATTTATCAGGTAAGTCACCGAGAAGAGGCTTAACTTTCAAGGCAACTGGTTTATATTTCTTAGTGGCTAAGACCGAGACTGGCTTGTAGCCATTGTTATTCATTCTTTCGCCTAGATGTTCTAATCCTGGTACTAAAGTCGTCTTTTTGTATTTGTCTTTAGTCTCCGGAGTCGGGCGCGACCAATTAGTACGTCATACATTATAAATGGGCACCTCTAGATTATCTAGGTCTTGTATTTCTTCTTCGCGTTGCGGGCGTACGCAACAGAACATACTTGATTCAGGTGGCACGACTTTCCCTTGAAAATAAGAGTGTAATAAGTCCGCCGCGGCTGTATCTTTTCTTATATCTTCATTGTTCTCGACGGCGGCCATGAGGAACGCATCTCGTAATCCCTCTTTCGAGAAGCTAGCTTTTCCTTCAGGGCTGATATAGGCTTCAATTTCTACGCTTCCATCACTGTTCCTGACGAGTTGTACCGCTAGCTCTCCCTGATCGTCTATCAGATCTTCGAGCTGCGAAAACCCTTGGCCTCAACAGGTCTAGTCATTCTAAACGTCGTTCCTCTCGTGAAAGTAGGAATAGTGCATCGTCGACCAGTGTTAGGATCAGTGATAGTGATGACCTGACCTCCGTCAGAATTATTCTTTATAAGACTTTCAGTCACAACATCGAACGGTCTTCCTAGAAGTACTTTGTATGCAGGACTATCGATTACATGGACTTGTAGATAGACCACTACGTCTTGGAATAAGAATGGGACGTTCTTTGCGAGACCTAAAGTCTTCGCGAGCGAACCATTTGCACTCTGCATATGAATGGTAATATCTGGGTCCCAACCAATGCCTAGGCTCGTCGCGATGTGCTCGGCCATTGACACTATTTGGGAACCACCGTCAACCACGCATTCTTCGTGTCCTGTTCCGTTAATCAAAGGGAAGATTGCTCTTAAACTAGTAGACGCCCCTCCGACAATTACTGGTCTCGGAGTTTCCCCAGGTTCCAAAGTATCTAGGTATTGCAAGTATGGGTCGCCAACAATTAAAGATCCTGCAGGGATTATTCCAGCAGTGAACTGCGAGATCGTCAGTTGCGCAGGTGGCAGTTCGCTAACCTCGATCGCGTCGAATTTCAGGGCCTTGACCCATTCTTCGTCGTCGAGATTTAGGTTTTCTGAACTAAATGGTAGCGGGGCTGAATCTAGATGATCCTCCCCCACACCATATGCACTTTGCACTACTGGTTTAGTCGCGATACGTTTCTTGGCCATTAATTTCGCAAGTTCTTTTCTTACTGCAGGCGACAAATCTAACAATTCTTTTGCATCGATTGAAATTGGTGCTTCCAAAACCCTTGACGCGACTTCCTGTGCCCTACCGTCTTTATGGATGGGTAGTATGTTTTTATATGCAGGAATCCTGTCGTTTTCTAGTGGATCTCGGACTTTCTTGGATATATCTTCAGTTCTCGGACGACTATCGACTGGCAAGGGCTTGAAACTTACGGCTTTCACGTTCCGGTAGGGAAGATCTCGCTGATAAGTTCCTTCCTCGTCGTCCGAGGCCTCTTCTACTGTCACTCTTGTCTTAGGTTTTGAGACGGGCTTGGAAGTTTCCTTGCTCGTATCTCTCCCTGACTTTTCTATAATCTCGACTTCATCATCACTCAACCCATGGTCTTCGACGACTTGTTTCTTAGTAATAGTCTGTTCTTTTTGCTTGCCTTTATTTTTAAAACGGTCCTCCGGCTTTTCTAGAGAAACAGTCGTAGGCTTCGACTTGTTATTTCTCCTTGCCTTCATCGGACCATCTAGAAATCCGGCTGGCTGTTGCCAGCACCAGTCCGCGTTGACACGAATTGGCTGTTCTCGGCGGGCTGCTGTTGAGCGGAACCGTTCGAACTTGAAAACTGGTTCATGAGAACCCGCATTTGATTTATAAATGCGTTCGTATCAAAGTTATTTGAACTACTACTTGGGTTAACAGTTTGTCGTACTTGGGGTGGAGCTAGATTACTATTCTGTTGCAGTTGCTGAACGTCTCTTCGAAGTTTATTGATAATGTCATCCCTGGGGATCCGCAACACGGTTGGCATAGACCGAATTAACTTCACTGCTGAGAGGCGCAGAGAGTTGATAAACCCCTGCTGCGCTATCTATGCCCTCGAAGAACAATTGACCACTTTTCTTCTTGGCAAAGTAATCTATTACTCGCTTCAAAAGGTGCTTTCTGCATGGGTTCCCTAGGTACCGGGTTCCCGTCTCCCATAACTATCTTATCGTTGACTATCTTGAGTAATCCCTCCGCGACATGTTTCTTAGTCTGCTCGCAATCCTTAGCATAATGCCCTAGTTTACGATCATACCAACATACATCATTTGCAGAGGCTGTACTACCTTCACTATTGCGAGATCTAGATTGCTGCATACCAGTGTTCTTTGACTGTTGAAAGGCTTCTAACAGTTGCTTCTGGCATGCATCACTCTGTTTCTCATTGAGATCAAGACGGTCTAAAAGGCTTGCTACCTGCTGTTTGACTTCCTCGACTTCAATTTTTAATCCCGAGGAATCTTTTCTAGCACTAGATGATATTTCGAGAGGCGAGGCCTCTGTTACTCCATATATACCAGAAGTATTAAGAGCTATATCATCCGCTTCCGCGACTACTTCTGCTAGACTATGTAAGTCTTCTCGTCGTAAGACGGTTTTAGCAGCGGCGGTAGTGGTTGCAGTTGACGCCGCAGCCGCTGGCGCTGCTGCTGGTGTCAGACTGCTTTTGAGACCACGTTTAATACTAAGTCTCGCCGAGACGTTTTCTCTAAACGCGGGCGATAATGCTTCTAGAAATTTAGCAACTAGTTCCCGATTCAGTGATAATCAAAGGTGGCTTTTCTAGTTTCTTTGCCTCGGTGAGGAACTTTCGTTTGAACTTAAGGTACTCTTCTCGCTCGTCTAGACCCAGGTTTTTGAACGAACGCGTAATACGCGTCAACCTATTAACGGTCCCAGACTCCGCGTCTTGAGCCTCTGGATAGTTCTTAACGATAGCTTCTTTAAATTTCGCAAAGGTACCATTGTCGTATTCGTCCAATGACTTCCACTCTTCTTCAGTATCAGCATCAGCGTAACGGACTAATTGTTTCTTTCTCTCGGCATCATCTGTGATGCTACAGTCGGAGAATAAGTCCTCCATCTGCGACAAGAAACGCCTTATATTCTCTGACTTATCGCCATCGAATCTAGGAGCGTCCCTAGCCGTAGGTCTAGGCATCTTTTGGTTACTAGTAGACATGTTCGTACTACTAGCGGTTTGAATGGGCTGTGAGTTCAGTGTTATCAGTCCCAAACGGGTTTGCTATTGGACTATTATTTTCAACAGACGGTGATGGTCGCGATCTCGGAGAGGGCGTAGGGGTCTGAGTCCTGGTAAGACGAGCAACTTTATTTGCACTGAACGCGCTGTTCAGCTCTAGCTTGTGGGCTATTGGGAACTGGCGGTCTCCGTACGGTCGTAGCTGGGCTATTTGGCACGGGTACACTGCGTTTTCGCTTGGTAACTAAGTTGTCGTAGTTAGAAGGAGTTCCAACTCCTGCTGCTCTTGAGTTCGCAGTTTTTCTTCCCGAAGGCTTCGGTACAGTTCCTGGTGGAGAACGTAAGGAAGTCGGTGCTCGTACCGGCTCTGTGGCTTTACTCTTGCCTTTTGCTTTCGCTGGAGGCGGGAGGGGCAAACAGATTGTATACGGGCTACTATCTCGTTTTAGTCCCTTGATTCAACACAAGTAGCGTTGAATAGAAATTGATTCAAACAAGATTATCAAATCTAGATTTATCCCCCTCACGGTGGGCTCCAGATGATGTGCTCGGTAACGGGCAGCGTGCAAATGAAACTAGCGTCTAGATCATCAATCTAGATACTAAATCACACACACACACACACAATCACCAATGTATATAAGTTCGAGGGTGAGTACGATAGAAGCACTCGCGATGTACTTAGATTTAGATAATCTAGTGGGGTTTTGCCTGAAAACAACTTCAATTCTTCTTTCGATGTGTTTTACACAAAGTACACTAGTCCGCGATAGCGGGGTTTTATGAACTTGTTTTGTAAGGTATAGTCGAGCAAGTTATGCTCGTTTCGACGTCGTCTAGAAGAACTTCTAGCGGACACTTCAAATAATCAAACAACCAAAGACTCCGAGGTCTACAAAGAGTGCAAAATCACTCTACAAAGAACGCTCAGGTTCTGACTTCAAGTACAAGACTTGCAAAGAGTACACAGACTCTGGAGTTCCTTGAACTTGACGATTGTTCGAACTTAAAGCGTTCTAGGGCTTATTTTACTTCAACTAGATGAGGTCTTTTGATTTAAAGTCGACTCAGCACGTCTAGATCGCTAATCTTGGAGAGAGAGAACACGAGGCCTTTGTCCGCGGAGCAGTTCAATTAACTAGCAAGGCGCAAACACGGGGACGGCTCTACTTCCTACTTAACTCTTCTAGATTACTGTAGTCGCCCTTATGGGTTGACTTTGGTAACTTAATTCACTTCAGTCGAGGATATGCAATAAAAACCAGTGATTGATTAGGTAGCTATACAGGCTACTAGCACAAACGCGGGGGGAATGCTTTCCTGCCGTTATGCGTCTAGTCGCTGCTAATTTATACGATTCGTGTTTTAGGTATAGGAGCCCGTATCTACAGTAATTATGGTACGAGCTTTGGAATTAATACAAACAGTGAGTCACTATCCTACAAGTATCGCGCCATTCCGTAGTTTCTATTCAGTTCGACATGACTGCGCCGGGTTATTCTGTCGCCGAGGAGTGCCCTACTAGTCCGTGGGTGCTCCTTCTTCCGTCTGCAAGGCCTGCCGTGTGCTGTATGTATTGAATACTGCGGTATGCGCAGGATCTCGAGGATGTAACCACCGATCGCGATCGACTGCAGGTCCGAGATTGTATTCTGTTGATCACTGCACGATCAAAGTCGGTCATCTCGGTACCCAACGCGGCTATTCATTCTTCCAAGGTTATTCCTTTCCTAGCCTGAGTTGATCTCGAAAGCTGATCTGTTTCTCGACTTAGCAATTTTTCCTGACAGGTTCTTTCTACTTGTTGAGGCGACGAGGCATCTAGTTCGTTCCATTCTTCAACTTCTTGGTTTTTATACTCCATACAGACGAGTCCCCGAGATTTGACTGTAATAGTCTTGTTTAGGTAGGGCTTAGCTTGGCGTGTTGATGGCTGGTAGAATTGACTCTTCGAGATGTCGTTTCTAAGTCCGTTCTGTACTGCCGTGCTTTCATTCTTTATGTAGTATTTAGCTACCAGCGCGAAGCCTCCACTGTAGCCCTCTGTACCGCTTGTAGATTGCATAAACTGATGTAAAATCGCAAAATCTATGGGTAGCCTGATACCAGGCGTATCACCGGTGGGTAACCGAATTGGCCGAATACCAATTCACCCTACACCACAAACCAGGAGCCCAAAATCGTAAGGCCGACTTGCTGTCCAGGCGCGCGGATCATGACCAGGGAAAGAACGACAACCGGGATGTGATGGTCTTGAAACCGGCTCATTTTCGAGCCCTCATCATGCCCACCACGGAAGAGTTGCACAAAAAGGTCAAATTAGCCACTCACGACCCACATAAATGGGACTGGGGCATCTCTGACTCCCTTAACCATGAAAAGGGGGTCTCCCAAGATCAAGAATTACTATGGTATGACGGTCGCATTTATGTGCCCAGGGACAGGCAGCTGTGGGGTGAGATCATAGCTCTATGACATGATCATGTAACCGCAGGGCACCCGGGAATAGAAAAGACGAAGGAGCTCGTCTTACGAGACTATTGGTGGCCTCGAATGCGCTCGGATGTGGAAGCCTACGTAAAAGGGTGTGAAGTTTGTCAACAAACCAAGGTGGATCGTCATCCCAAGAAGGTGCCCCTCCATCCGAATGAGGTCCCGGATCGACCATGGACGCATATTTCGGTCGACATGATCACCAAGCTCCCTGACTCAAGGGGAAACGATTCCATCCTCGTTCTAGTCGACAGATTCTCTAAAACCATTATTCCCATTGCGTGCACTGAGGAGCTATCATCCCTAGGCTTCGCCAAGATCCTACGAGACTATATCTATGTACCGTACGGCGTAATGCCAAAAAAGATCATCTCGGACAGAGGAGCCATTTTCGTGTCGAAGTTCATGAAAGAGTTCTATGCTCTCATCCAGGTCACAGGAAACCCCTCGACAGCCTATCACCCCCAAACAGACGGGCAGACAGAGAGGGTTAACCAAGAAATTGAGAAGTACCTCAAGATGTTCGTCAGCTACCGCCAAGACGATTGGAGCGAGTGGTTACCACTCGCTGCGTTCACTCACAATAATCGAAAACACTCCGCTACGGGCTTCTCCCTGTACAAAGTAGTCTTTGGACGAGACGGGCAAGTTATCAAGACCACCCAACGTCAGGACGCCGTACCAGCCGCATCAAAATTGGTCCAGGGAATTCAGGAGGTACAAGAGAAGGCAAGGGAATCCCTTGAACGTGCAGCCGAGTCAATGAAGAAAGCCTACGACAAACACAAAGGGAAGGCGTTGGAATATCAGGTTGGCGATAAGGTTTGGCTAGACTCTACCAACTTAAACCTCCCTCACCCAACCAAGAAACTGGGGGATAAGCGAGTAGGACCGTTCACCATCATAACAAAGAAAGGAGCATCGGCCTATGAACTGAAACTCCCTGCAAAATGGCGAATTCATAATCGATTTAACGAGTCCTTACTCACTCCATACCATGCCCCCGAATTCCCAAACCAACCACGTCCCGAGAGACCACCCCCAGAACTCATCGATGACGAAGAAGAATACGAGATCGAAGAAATTGTAGGAGAGAGAGACCGAGTCATTGGTCGGGGGCAAACCCGACGAACCATTACTGAGTATTTGGTAAAATGGAAAGGATACCTGATAGAAGAGAACTCATGGGTCAAACGCTCAGACATGGCAAATGCGGAAGACCTCGTCAATGACTATGAAACCCGAATTCAAAAGATCTGGTGGACGGTTGATGACAAAGGAAAGACGGTCAGGAGAGACGACAAAATACCTTTGAACCTCCCGATCCAATATCATGAACCGGATACCCTGTGCATCTCCGATGTCATTACCGTTCCCTCTTCCGAATGCACAGCACCTGCACACTCTGAGGAGCTCAACGCTGAAGAGGCTCTGTGCGCGCCAAGCTAGAAATGCACTAGCATATATAACACTAACACACCCACACTCACACTCACACACACACAAACCCTCAGTAGTTCGGGGGTGATGTGCGATACAAGCACACAATAGCAGTAGTATTGAAATAATCCTTGCACGTTACAATATAATATAGCGCGCTTAGCAATATAATAATCTTCTAAGTCCAAATGCTTTTGGAACAGGAGGTGAGCGACAGAATCGCTCGGCCTCAAGGCAAAAGTATTATTTCGCAAGCCCCCAAATGTTCTACAAGAACGTATAACCCTCAAAATACGTCGTGCGCAACACACAAGTGTCCACAATGTTTCACAATACACTTAACACGACTTAAAGCCTTGCGCTCCAAGCAGAAAACACTTCAAAACCCATTCGTAGATCCACAGGGTTCTAACCTATGCGATCCAGAGATACACAAACACAGAAAACACGTCCACAAGCCACAGGGTTTGAACCTATGCCACTTGGGAATAAACCAAAAAAACCTCAGAGATTACTGACAAGCCAAAGGGTTCGAACCTCTGCCACTTGCAATAACTCGGAATTCACAAACAAGTTCCAAAAACACAAATGCACATTCAAGTTATCACAATACAATATTCTCTAAGTAGAGCACAATCAATTACTGTACTTTACTTGAACGAATCAAGCACGCTCGAGCAAGGCGTGCCTCGCGAGCTCTCAAAGTGTTCAAAATAATTCTAAGTTCAATAATACTCTCTCGCTCGAAGCTTCAAATAAAATCCTTTCATCGTACACTAAGCGCGCTGCTTCGTAGTACAACTGCGGGGGTCTGAAAACTTGCTAACTACCTGTAACTACCGCTCTTATATTTACCGTTAACTATATGAAATGTAAATACTGAAAATAGACAACGCTCCATCTCGGACTCCCTTCCCTTGCGTGCCGCGTCAGCCGTAGTGATAGTAATCATTATTTTACTCAGCACTCCGTGTCGGCGTGCGTGCTACCGCTGTTTTCTCCACTTGGCAAGGCCTAGCCTCATCATGCCATGTGGCATGTGTCTTCTTATTGGCTCCACGGATTTAATTACAGTGCCACGCAACTTATCTAGTGAGCGAGTTTTATTTTATTGGTTGCCGTGCAACCATTTCTAGTTTAATATTTCATATGGGCAGCGGGTTTTATTTCTCTCCGGCCGAGAACTCCTTAGAGTATTCGGACTTGTTGATTCTTCGTTCAGGATGACGTTTCTCGGTGATTGCCGGATCAGCAGGGTTCGTGTGTCATAGATCAATGTAGCGTGAAGCACCTTCAATATATTATCTTCAGTGAATTTAATTGAGTGATACACTGCAGAGGAGGGCACAGTGTGTGTGTATAAGCACTGAGACTGCACACTTAAATGACACAAGTGTGCCGTTCTAAGTCTAAGCCATGCGCTCTACTCATATTATTTTTATTATAGTGCTTTCTGCCTCAGTGTGTAGCGCTCTATGCCTTACATGCACTCTAATATTATTCACGGGGCACACACACATTTGCATTCCTAGAATTCGCAAAATTACATGTGTGAACACGTTGCACGCATGTCAATGCCCTAGATGATCGGTCCTCATTCGAGGACCAACTCCCTAACTACCCCGATTCCGAAGATTCGGATGTCGATCACTTACAATGGGTCACAGAAAATTGGGATAAGGATGAAGATGATGACAACGATGATCGTGACAATATTTCATCATTCTACTCCGAATCCAAATATTCCTCTTCAGACTACGATGGAGGGAGTTCTGATGACTCATTCGGGACGAACAAGTCTTAGGGAGGGGGTAATGTTACGGTTTATTCATTTCTTTTTCCTTTTCTTCATTTTACTCAGCCTAATTACTCATGTGCGATTGCAACGGACGCATTCTCACAGTACTATTATTAGCTTACCAAACGTGTATTTAAGTAGAGCCTCAGCTGGTCTAAACCCCAGCTTCGGCTAAGGTTTAATCTACCCAACTCGAACTCCGTTCTTCGGGACTACTTGCTCACAATCCGCTTTGACATCGCCTTTGACTTACTAGAGTATCTACCACAGAAGTGCGAGTGGTGATCCTAGTCCGATCTAAGTCGATTATTAGTTGGTTGTCAACACAAGCCTCAGGCTCAAGCCCGGGCTTCCAATACCAGCTAATACCTGAAACAATTGGTGGGGAACACATCATTTCTCATTGTTTGGGATTAATTTTAGAAGTCCGATCGGACTATAGCTCCCAAAATTGACACGATGGAAGTTGCTGAGATCGCTCTGCTGCTTAGGTATGTCAGTTTTCATTCGCTGTCTATTTCCTATGTCTTCATGTGTTATATTCCTGCTACGTTAGTAGTAGGTCTTATAGAGGGATGGTGGTAGCCGAGTTTTGAGTTTAACCCAAAGTCTGATGTCATAAAAATTTCTATTTGTGAAAGAAACTCACAGCCCAGCGCTTCAAAATTTCTGTTTAAGTCAGAATTTCAGGGTGGCACAGTCACTGCTTGTCACTGTTTACATGTGACCCTCTGTTACTATCATGCTTTCTGCGGCGTTGTTTGGCCGATCTTGCCAAGGATTCTGACTGAACTCTGAGAGAAAATGCGAGCTGGTGGCGGCAGAATGCCGCCACCGAGCGAGTCTTTTTCTCTCAGCAGCAGAAGCTACCACCGCTGAGTGAATCATTTCAAGGGGTAGTACTCTCTCATTCATACTATTTTTGAATACTAACTATTATTAGTGGGAGTCAGAGTGACCGATTATCGATGATTATGAGTCGTAATCATCATCATAATCGCTCTGGCTCTGACCATGTACCGATTACAGGTAACGATTACATTGACCCAAGAATTATGTAAAAGGGAGGATCCATAATCGTATAAGTGTCTCTGGAGTCGCTTATACGATTATGGTTGATTACGATTATTCCCATGATTATGGATCTTATAATCATTGCCATAATCGTTTTCATAATTGTCCCATAATTGTTTACTCTGACTCCCACTATTGATTATGACTTCGAGCTTTTTCCACAAGCCAAGATTTGAATAACCCTTGGGCCTTGATTCAATCTCTCCTGCAGGAATTATAGCCAGTAAACCTTGCAGGATCAATCAATTATACATAAACTTGGTTTATTATAAACTATCATAATTATATAAAGAACAAGGCTTCCAGAGGGGTCAACGTAGCAGGCTTTGCCCCTGATGTGGGCCTTGCAGGCGTTATACCTACTTTTGATCGGTAGGACACCCTGCAAATTGATTAATAACTTCATTTCATGTTCTCCCTAGTGTTGCCATGACTCAGCTAGACTCGACTTGGCTAGGCTTATACCGACTTTGGTAATTCTAATTAGTCGAGTCAGCTCAAGCTGCCGTGAGTCGGCTTGAGTCCTGACTCAAACCAAATAAGGAAATCAGAAGTGCAAAAGATGCTATTGCTCGATGACGGCCAACATTCTTTCTGAAATCAATACCTAACTTGGTTGGTGAGTGAATACAACCTTTGTGAGGGTCAAGTTTGCCTTATATTTGATGCATTAATCTAATTGAGCAATATTAATAAATTCTACAGAATCTTCACATGAGAGGACTGGGGAAAGAGCCAGAGCAGCCAATTGAGATGACTTTGTTGTAGTTGTAGCAAAGACTTGGAAACTGCAACAAAGAAAGTCTTAGAAGCCTTGAATGGACCTAAATTACTCAGATATTGGTATAGCTGAATCATTGAAACATGACTTGGTTAGACAAGCCTCCAAGCATCAGAGAGTCTCAAGACTAGTCAATAAGTGTAAAAAAGCACTTACCTGGCAATATTTGCTGCACTATTTAAGGTTTTCTACTTGGTAACTACTTCGAAGCCTGTTTGAAATTTTTAGCTTAGAGTAGGGCTGCGCACCGTACCATATACGGTATACGGCCATAAAGCCAATGTCCCAGATGGTCATGGAACTATCCGTATACTGTGCCATATGATCAGTTTGAATGCCTTGTTGGCGTCGGCACGGGTACCTTACAGCCGTCTACGATCATTGACGACCATGCGCCTGAGTATGAAATTGATTTGCTCATAAAGAAGTTAGTCAGATGCCTTTAAGATTGCCAAAAATCTGTAAAATGCACCTGGTTTTATAATCAGCTATGCCACATTGAGCAGGGCTAGAGATATCGAAGACTTAAAATAAAGTCATGTATATTGTCTTGAATGTGTATGAAAAATTGACAAGACAGCTAAAAGAGCAAGTTAATAAAGCTACGAAATTGAATGATGGCTATTTTGTGTCATAGACTTACCCTAAAAAGGACTCTTGGCTGAGTCAAAAGTAAGATTAAGCAATAAGCCGTATTACGATGTTGTACAGCTGTCTGTGAGAGGTCTTGATGGTGATGGAACAACTGTACACCGTACCGTACAAATGGTCATTGGGGTGGGTTCGGCTTTGGTTCGTATTCCGTATAACGGTTACCGAAAACCGTATAATACAGTGACAGCATGCAGCCCTAGCTTAGAGTTGAGGACAGGTAAACAGTCGGCAATAACAATTAGCCTTGGAGGACACCAAATACATTCAAAAGCATCAGATTATGATTTCAATTAAATACTACGCTGAAAGATGTGAAAATATGAACAGACACTGCATTTTCTGCTACTTCTACGGCAGCATGACACGTCAGAATACCTGCGTATAAGAGATGTACTCAACTGGACACCAAGGGATTAAGCATGTCTAAGACTCTGTTGACATTTGACCGATAAGGCCATGAAATCATTATGTGTTCCACGTGTTCCGAACTGGAACAGCTGCCTGCTTCCTTCCTTTTGAACACGTTGTCACTTTTTCTTCTGAACACCTCGCATCTTTCTCTACCTCAAGTGTCCTCCGGTGAACATGTCTGTGGCTGATGGATCACAGGGCTTGGTTGTAGCTTGGTCCTAAGGTATGTTTTTTCAACCATCGCCTGTTGATCCCGCTCTGATGTCTTGCTCAGATTCTGATGATTCTTCATCACCAGCCACATGACCGAGGTTTACACCAACACGTCACCACCGACACCTCCCACGAGGACCTCCTAGGCATCGTGGACAAGATGAGGCACGGCATCGAGAAGCCTTTCGGCGGGATGTCCTGGGCTTACCCAGCGCCATCAATGTGTGGCTTTTTGCGCAACTGGAAGGAAACGCAACAGCCCCTCAAGTCTTGACTACCAACGCATCCGTCTTTGGTGATGTCTTGAACATTGACTATGTTGAGTGCTCTGTTCGTTCGATCTGGCAGCCTGTGAGTACCACATTCAATGCTACATAATCTTGGTATGCTAATCCCTTATGCCATAGGGTGCCATTTACAGACCTTTTCATGAACCATCCATCTATTCCCTCACTCTCGCTGTTCACCTACCGACTCCAACTAGTGTGAGGCTTCTCCCACACATCACAAGCCCTCCCATCATCCTGGATACCTACACTGGTGAAGATTATGAGATCGAAGCCCCCGACTGGGTTTCACACCTCGATTCCACTCTGCGTCACTTCTGGCAGCCCCACGCCCACATCGTGGAACTGGTGGCGAGTCTCTCGCTTACCGCTGACAATGTTCATGGTGCTCGTCACCTTGTCCGATGGTGCACGGCACTGTCAGTATGTAGCCTACCTCATTTTATTCTATTCTATTTGCTAATCTACTATTAGTGTGTCTCGTATGCGCATACCATTGCATTTGGGACTTCTTCCCATCATCATACTGTTGCGACCAATTCTCGTACTCGTGCGCGTCGTTTCATGGACATCGGATATCTCTCACGTTCACATGGCGCTGTAGAAGATGGGTCACCTATTCGAAGCAATTAGAAGTGAGCACTGGAGGGAGGTGTTGATGTGGGGCACAATAGTCTATGCCCAGTGTCCCCCGGTGGGCCATGCTGTGTAATACTACCTACCTTCCTACCTACTAGAGTAGCCACTTTGCTACTTATTCAATACTTTTGTTATTTCCAAGGGGGCTTACTACCAGTGAAAAGTATACCTTGTTTGGGCAGGCGTGTGAATGAACCATGGACCTGTCCTGTCTCTGACACATCACATATTTACCAGATACTCCTTGAGCTCATTTCGCCTGGGTTCAACAATGAAATTCTTTCTCTTTGTTTGCTTTGTTGATATCTACTATGCCGCCCAAGCTGGTATCGTGCCCTTGCTCCACTTGCAACGGGAAGGAAGTACCACCTCAGATGAAGAAGAACCATGCTGCCGCCCTCCTTTGTGCAGCATCTCGGAGACTGTCCACTCCTCGTTTGCCATTACAAGCACATACGCAACGTGCCACCACCAATGTGGCCTCACGATCGCCTCTTTTTCCCATCTCCAATGTCCCAGTTCAAGACCCAAGGACTGGCAGCACCAGATTTCGCATATATACAGTCAAACGTCCGCAAGACGTTCATGATCCTGCTGAGCCTCACAGTCTTGACAGAGCAGAGACAGAGACTCAAAGAATTCCAGACTCTCAGCAAGGTGGGTACTCTGCACCTTTCTATTGTGTTTTTCTTACTGAGTTCACATTGTTCAGCCCCAGATTTTGAGTTCACCTTTGATTTTCCTCCGCATCTCCCATCTGCCCCCGATACTGAGGCTGGAGCAGGTACCACGACCAACATGCCCACTGCAAGTTGTGAGGATACAACGGCCACCTTGAAGGATTTATGCACCCCTTCAAGTTCCTCTGACCTTCAACATGCCTCAGAGACCCAGCTTGAAGCTGAAGAACGCGGGCGAGTCATCATGGAACAGGCAGTTGCAAGGCTGAATCTCGATGATCCTATCACCAGTGACGATTGGGATGACCCAGAGCCTGAACTTGATGGAGATATCGAAGACTCAGCAGTGCCACTCGAGTCACCTACCACTACCCCCATTCCCGCTATCCCTATCGTCGCCACATCTACTGAACGCTGTGCTGCTGGGACATCCCATACTGATCCTCTGCACCTCGAAAACACCCTGGATCCCTTCTATCAATCACCAGCAGACCTAGCACGGGACATTCGTTCACGTTCTTCCAATCCGATTCACCAACATTCGGCGATATGACTTCTTTATGTTCTGATTTCTTGGCTACACACTCATTTCCATCTGCCCTTTCTGGCATGTACTGCCATGTTGGTGACCTGCTTTCACATTATCACACTGGTGTCCTCTACAATGGATACGTCGGAGGCCTACCATACATTGCCTTCAATCACCAACTATCTCGGCATTGAACCCATGTTTCAGGTACTGCCTGTCTGTCCTGAATGCATGGAGGTGTACCCCAGTTCGACGAAGCCTGATGAAACCTGCATCCGTTGTCACTCGCCCATCTTCAAGTACACCCAGAGTCGTGATTCCCAGTCAGCTACCATGGGCAGTGAGAAGAGCAGAGCACGACTTCAGTTCCCAACAAAATCAATTGAGGCACAGCTTCATGACATTATTGTGGTACAGGGAATGGAGGATATTCTCGAGGGATGGAGAGGCAAACCCCGACAACCAGGAGAATATATTGATAACTTTGACGGGGCCATTTGCCAGGAGCTAAAAGGACAAGACGGGCGACGATTCTTTGAAAATCCTCTTCCGATGGGTAATACAGAGTTGCAGATCAGCCTTACTCTGGGTGTCGATTGGTAATATTATCCTCTGCGATAATTTAACAAGCATACTGAGTGTCTATCTACTCACAGGTTTTCATATCTTCAGAGTCTGATTGCACCATCCCACTCCTCTGGACCCATGTCGTTTAACATCATCAACCTACCAGATTGGTTACGGTATGTGTTCGCTCCCCATGTGAATCAATCTTCTCATGTCATGAGACTCGTGATACAGGTATTGCACTTCAAATCTTCTTCTTTCTGGAATAACCCCTGGTCCCAAGGAGCAGAGTGGTGACCAAATCCAATGCTTTATGTGGGTTTTTGTGAATGAGCTCATTCGCCTTTACAAGGAGGGTTTTGTGGTTCGGACAGAGAAATATCCTGAAGGATGACGTGTTCGGGTCGTTCTTGTCGGTGTCATCTGTGACAAACCGGCAGCACATAAACTTGGTGGCTTTGGGTCGCATAGCCATACCAATTTCTGTCATCATTGCTGGATCTCTTTATCTGAAAAACAAAGCATGGCAGCCTTTCAGAGTGACAGTAAGCTCTATGATAATTACCATATTGACTGGGCATTGATTGCTTTTTGGCAGCCTGTAAACCACGCTCACATGAGGAGCAGTTCAAGTTAATGAAGGAGTACTTAGCCCTTCAAAATGAAACTCAGCGGAAGGCCTTTGTTAGTACATATGCGACTCGGTGGTGTGAGCTAGCACGACTCCCTTATTTTGATGTGTGTCACATGATTGTCATTGACCCAATGCATAATCTTTTACTTGGTATGTTATTGGCTGGACCAACAGAGTTACTTGTTAACAACTCAACAAAACAGGATTGGTCAAGACACATTTTTACAATATATGAATCCAGCTAAATGTTCTTCGCAAGAATAAGGAACTGCGACATTTTCATGACATTTTGGTCCAGGTCAATTACAGTCACTGTCAAGTTACTCCGATCTGATCTCATTCGACATGCAGCTTGATATTCCAGCTTTCCTGGGACGCCTACCTGCTATGATGGGCGAACCAGCAGGTGGTTCTCTGACTGCTGATCAATGGCTGATTGCCATGACAATAGTATGTCCCATCATTGTAAGTGCTTCTTCTCCTCTCTGATACAGCCATAATCGCTGACTCACTGTGAGATTCCTCAAATATGGGCTGAATATTGTCCAGATCCAGCTGAGGCTGGTGTTGTTCTGGCTCGTCGGATTGATAATATGGCCCAGGATATCAAGGAAAGAAAGGCAGCAGTGGCAGCAGCTTGCAAAGCAGCAGCTGAAGCATGGAAAGCCAAAGATCAGGCAGCGAAGCAAGCAGCACAGGTTCAAACAGCAACATGGCCTCAGTCCACTCAGAAACGCAAGAGGACGGAAAAAGCAATGGTACGCATCATAGGTCCTCAACTTCTCATGCTGCTACATCATCCCTCTTATCTAGTATGTTGCCGAGCCCATACCAGATGGTGATGACGAGATTCCCGATGCTGGTGCTATGGAAGGTACATCAGATGATGAATATGAGGGCAACCCATCACAGAAGCATACACAACTTGGAGAGAACGGCACCAGTCCTATCTCTGTGTTATGGTTTATTCATTTTTCTTCGTTTTACTCAGCCTGATTACACATATGCGATCCCTACGGATCAATTCTCACAGTACTATTATTAGCATAGCCACTTGTATTTAAGTAGAGCCTCAGCTGGTCTAAACCCCAGCTTCGGCTAAGGTTTAATCTACCTAACATCGAGCTCCGTCCTTCGTGACTATCTGTCCCATCGGCTTTCGTCGCCTTTGACTTGCTAGAGTATCTCCTACCGAAGTGCAAGTAGGGATCCTAGTACGATCTAAGTCGATTAAAGTTAGTGGCTAACATTTAGCCGAAGCTCGCTCAACGTGCTCAGCATCGTGCTGCCCACCGTTTTCCAAAAACTACCTCTCCCAGCTAGACCGAAAAGGTCGCTAGGCTGCACCTAGACGCTCTGTCGGTGCCCATCGATCAAACAGGATCTAGCCTGTACCCGTTACTCAACATTTACGCTTTCATCATCCTCCTGGTGGCCGATTGGATCCTTCCTCTCGTGCTGCCTGATCCCATCCTTACCGTCGTCCTTATCGTCCTCGTGATGACCCTTTTCATCCTAGCGACCATCCCGGCACCACTACTAGCAGCACTGCTCGTAGCGGCCTATGTTGGTCTCCTATGGATCTAGAAAACGAACCCCTTCGTCCTACTACTCCAGCTCGCCTCCCTGTTAACAATCGTATTGTTAATAGTGACGAGTACCTTTGAAACTGATGAAATCCTGTTGATGAACGGTTCCAACTATGAAACGGACCTCAGCCTCATTATCGCCCTTCTTATCGTGCTCACCATCCTCGCTGTTTACCAGCTCGTGCTGGAACTACTGCATGCCTGAACGCGGTCGTCCAACCCTACGAAGGATAGACCCAATCACGGATGCCCTGGTCCGACGCCATTCCCGCCATCTTCATGACTTTTATACTCTTTTTCTTGTCCATTATTTTGTACCGACTACACCGCTGCTTTCGACAGCAGAGACGAGTTCGCGCACAACTCCCATTCCATTACGTGCCCAGCACTCCCGCCTACCCTCCTCCAGTAATTCATATTCCCATGGCATCTCAGCAAACGATACGAGATGTCGAATCCAACGTCTCCGGGGGACCTGGAGGATCCCTTTACGGATCGTCGCGACCCAGCTCGCGATACTCAGGGTCGAGCACCGACTCCTACAGAAGCGCTACCGATGAGTCAGCAGACTCAGTCGATATCACAGATACCCGGGGCATATTCTTCGGCAGAGGAGACTCGCCCTTACCAGGTCTCTTCGACCAGTCTCCAGTCCAAAGCGAGTCAAGCACCAATGGAGCCTGAAGACAAAACACCAGGCATCTGGTCGAGGATGAAGAAAGCCCTGACACCAAGTTTGAAGGGGACGAGCTCACCGAGCTTGAAAGGATCAGACTCGAAGACCTCCTCAGCGACCTCTACCCGAATGATGAGGAAGATGCGACCTATAGCGGAGACAACTACAGTGGGAGGTCAGGAACCTGGTGGACAGACGCAGACTGGGGAGGGGAGACCAGGAGATACAGAGTTGCCCAGGAAGACGACTATGACACAGATTCCGGAGAGCTTGCCCTTGGGGCCTCCGCCGCGACTACCTCCCGTTCAGATGGGACAAGACCCGTTCTTCCTGGCTGGCCGACAGACAGAGGAACCCCAGTCGGTTGGCACCCCAGCACCAGTTGGGTCTACGCCGACCCAGGGGAAGAAGCTTCTGTGGCCAGAATCGTGCCCCCAAGGAGTCCTACTATCTCCGAGTACTCGGAGACCCCAGCGCCCCCTGCCGCCATCACCAGGGCTGAACTGACGGATCAGCAGCTCTGGGACGAGTTCCCAAGCTACAATGCGGAGGAGCTTGGAACGATTGCCAGGGCCGGAGACCTCGCCCCAATCCCCTTTACACCATCGGTTGCAGGACGAGCATTCGCTGACCCCGTCCCCGAAACCCAGCGTCCGTGGACGCACCTCTACCACATGCTCGTCGAGTCGCTCGACCTCCCTCGAGATGCCCGGGAGTCCCCAGAAATCCAGGCCCGAATGGACCGAGCAAGAGCGACAGACCTACGCACTCGACATGCCGAAATCACCGCCCTTGTCGGACCCAACGCCTTCCACGACCTTCCCCTCGAACCAGACGCCACCCACGCCGAGGTCGAGAACAGGCAGCGAGCAGCTGCCCTTCGATACTCTGGGCTGGCCAAGAGAGCTGGAACCGACCTCGAAGCCAGAAAAAGAGCCTGGCAGGCCTATGAGGCCGAGATCACTGACCCTGATTCAGACATCGGGCGTTGGAGAAGGAACAAGGAGATTGACCGACTCGCCCGAGAGAGGAAGGAAGCCAAGGATGCTGAGTCGGCCACCGAACAGCTCCCTCGAGTTCGAGGTGATGAAGGCGGTCCGGACGATTCTGGTGGATCCAGCAGCACCGCTCCCCACCATCTTTAATATCCTCCCATGGCACGGGTTATACGAAATCATGATGGAAGACATGGAGAAAGATTCGCAATGGCTTCTCATGGAAGCCGGAGAAGACTACCTACACACCAAATACATGGGGGACATATACCTCATGAAGAACATCCTCGAAGTAGAAACCTGGCACTGAGCGGCTGTCGTTTGGAATCGAGTACACCCCAGCAACACTCAGCCGGGGTGTGAAGCTTACAAGCAGCCTCAGCCGATGCCCAACCCGCTCGAAACAGAGCAGTTCTGGGTGGGTGCGGGACCAGAAGATCCCGACGACGGCTGGGATAACCCGGAAGCCGGACCCTCGAAGAAGGGGAAGGAGTCCACGGTACCAAAACAGCCGCCATCGGTACCACCGCCCAAGTACCCAGAAGGGTATCCCCCGCCGGGCAAAAACCCCAATCTACGCTTGCTGTCCCGACCGCCGAACGCCCCGGTTCCACCTGTCCCGCTGCCGCCCCCAGATCCTATTCCGCCATGGCAGTTGGCACCAGGAGCGGTGAATAACCCCTGGAACGACATAAAACCCAAGCTCATCACTCAGCCGGAGTACTTTACGGGGGTGTCGTCGGATATTACCAGGTTCCTCCATCACTGCGAGGTTTACTTCCAGGTATTCCCGATGTATTACACCATGAACGAACAAGGGCAGAACCCTTATCGCATCACGTTCGCGCAGGGGTACCTCAGAGGCGAAGCACAGCAGTGGTGGGTGGATCAATACTACCGCTATAGGGATCCCCAGGGCCACTGGCGGTTCCCCACATGGGACGAATTCTCGCATGACCTAACCGTACAGTTCTGAGAAGTAGCGGAGCTCACGATATGGAAGTCAGAGTGGAAGAAGGTGCGACAATCGGACTTCAAGTCCGCAGTGGAATTCTTCGCGAAGTTTGAGCATCTGGCCCACAAGTGCGAAGAGTTCAGAGATGAGAAGCAGATGTTCGAGACCATCGAAGCGGCGATAAGGCCGACCGTACATAAAACGGTTATGCATGGGGACAACGAGCGCCCCACAACCTATGCTCAGTGGAAGGCGTGGGTTCTTCGGATCGACACCAACTACCAATATGACATCGCCCAGGGGCTGGGCAGTAAGACCTCCCAGAGCCAAGGCAGCTCTGGTCGAGGCAATCAAAACCAATCGAAAGGAAGTGGGTCAGGTGGCGACAAGACGGATGCTACGGGGACGACCTATGGGGGCGCCGGTCAGCCGATGGAGATCGACAAGTTACGGTCCGACAAGCGGTGCTTCAAGTGCGGAAATACCGGGTGGAGCCAGGACCACAAATGCCCGACTGACAAGTCGAAGTGGCTTCCCGTCAAACTCCCACCTCGCAAAAAACCCAATGTCGCCTGACTCCGCCAGTTGCTCGCTGAAGCTGAAAAAGAAGAACTGGGAAAGGACACGAAGGTCGAAGAGGTCAAGGAGGAGAAGTCATCAAAAGACGAGCCGGCGTCGAAATAAGCGATTCGACGGCGTCGGCAAAGGACTTAGTTTCATCTGGTGCGCCCCACTGTAATAGTAGTCGGACTTATACTACGTATGTAGGTACCCCTTTCGAGCAATATACCAACATTTTCGCCGCTTTACCGGTAGAAGAAACTAAGGATAAGGAATCGCAACCCGCCAACGGCATAGGAGGGGATTTCTGCCGTCCTACGCAGTCAGCGAAGGACAATGAACCCCTAGGGGCCGGTCCACCTCAGACACCCCCACCTGACCGAACGGGGAAAGTTCTGGAGAACCCAGCAAGCGCCTCAGGTCAGGACAAGATGGACGCCAGACGTGGTGGTCATTGCCCCGGCAGGGAGAATCGGCCGACGACTCCGACGGGTGGGCCTTCAGCCCCAGTTGTTCCTCCCGTCAGTGGCGGAAAAGCAGCTGAGGCCGGGATCCAAGGGGACCACCTACATTTAGTAGTGGCCTCATCTGCAAACGATGTCGACCCCCTTGGGGAGCCAATATGTGTGCGTTTGCCTAGGGTCTCCGAGAGTACCGCCGGCGTTAGGAATGAGGATAAGTATAGGATCACGGTGGAGGTTACAACGCCGAGCACAAGCGCCCTTGGCCAGGGCCAAACACAGGGCAGCGAGCCCTCCTCCACCAACTCGTCAGAAGGTGACCAAATGCCGCCGAGGGGCCTTGGCGACCGGCCCGGTGACCAACTGCCACCTCGAGGCAAGAAACCTCCCGTTTCGCTGGAAGAAGTAGAAGACGAAGAAGCCCACCTGCGGTCCGACATCCCGACCATCAAACCAAAGGGGAAGTCTCGTACGACCCCTGGACCTGAGCCAGCACCCAAGGTTCGAAAGGAGGTTCTCGACACGTATTATGAACCCTTCGGGATTCCCTGGACTCGCAGGGCGTTACGACTCGCCAAGACCAAGTCGGCTGCGTTTGCTACTCTGAACCGCTGGATACACCCATGGCGAAAGGGAGAAGTAACAATTGGATTGTGGGAGTCGTTAAAGGAGCAGCCCGAGACGGCGGCAGAGGCAAGAGACAAATGGCAATGGCTGGAGGACCTGAAGAAACCACCCATGTACATAAGAGGAAGAAAAGGGCGTAACGTATCAATCCAAGTACAGTTGGAAACGCTAGATACTCGTGAAATGCACTCCCTGAAGGCACTCGTAGACAGCGGAGCCACCGGCAGTTCGATAGACCGGGCCTGGGCTCAGAGTCACGCCCTCAATCTTAAAAAGGCGGCCCGACCCATCCCGGTTTATAACGCTGATGGCACCCGAAACAAAGGGGGTGACATCACCGAGTATGCCGAGGTACGATTATGAATTGGGGATCACGTGGAAAGAATCGAACTAGCTGTGGTCGACCTAGGTACCACCCCGCTTTTCCTAGGACACGATTGGTTGCAGAGACACAACCCTTTAATTGACTGGGACACCGAGGCTGTTACCTTGGCCCATTGCACTTGTCGTAAAATCCCCTTCTCCCTGCCAGACACGGACCCCTTGTCCAAGTGGGAGGAGTACGAAGAAGGGGACACTATCCTAGTCATAGACTTTGAGGAGGCTTTCCACGTCCGAGCGATGGGTACTAAGGCCAACGAGTTAGCTGCCCAGGCCCACGCTCGTAAAACCACAAAAACCTTCGAAGAAATAGTACCTAAGGAGTATAGAGACTTCGAGGACGTCTTTGCTAAGGAAAACTTCGATGAACTACCCCCTCGAAAACCATGGGACCATGCCATAGAACTGATCCCCAACGCCAACGCCAACCTCGACTGCAAGGTTTATCCGCTTAACCCTGCAGAACAGGAGGAACTGGACAAGTTTTTGGATGAAAACTTGTCCACCGGGCATATTCAGGCATCTAAATCTCCCATGGCGTCGCCGTTCTTCTTCGTTAAAAAGAAAGATGGGAAGCTCCGCCCAGTTCAAGACTACCGCAAGCTCAACGAGATGACCGTTAAGAACCGGTACCCACTGCCGCTCATTGGGGAGCTGATGGATCGGCTGAAGAAAGCCAAGTATTTCACCAAGCTGGACGTATGGTGGGGGTACAACAATGTTAGGATCAAGCAAGGGGATGAGTGGAAGGCCACCTTTCGAACCAATCGCGGCCTCTACGAACCCCTTGTCATGTTCTTCGGACTCACTAACTCTCCTGCCACATTCCAGTGGATGATGAACGATATTTTCAAAGATCTGATAACGGCTGGGGAAGTATCGGTTTATCTGGACGATATTCTCATCGCGTCCAAGAACAAGGAGGACCATAAATGCATCGTGCATAAGGTACTTCAAATTCTTCGGGACCATAAGCTCTTCCTAAAAGCAGAGAAGTGCGAGTTCGAAGTCGAAGAGACCAAGTACCTAGGCATCCTTGTTAGCGAAAGGAAAATCCGCATGGACCCAGTAAAGATTGCCGGCCTATTAGACTGGCCGATTCCATCCAAGAAACAGGAGTTGCAATCATTCCTGGGGTTCTGTAATTTCTATCGACGATTCATTCGGGACTATAGCAAGCACGTGAAACCTCTCACTGCTCTTACGGGGAAAGTAGAATGGCGGTGGGGGAAAGCTCAACAGGAAGCGTTCGAGAAGCTAAAAGAGCTGTTCCACGGAGACGTGGTTCTCACCATTCCGCTCGATGAAGGAAAGTTCCGGGTGGAGGCGGACTCTAGTGAGGGGGCGATAGGAGCGGTACTGTCCCAATGGCAAGAGGAGAAATGGCGACCGGTGGCCTTTTTATCCAAATCCCTATCGGTAACTGAACGGAATTATGAAATTTATGACAAAGAACTTCTGGCGATTATGATCGCGCTGGAAGAATGGCGCCAATACCTCATGGGCGCACGAGAGAATTTCAAGATCTGGATGGACCACTCTAACCTCCAATACTTCTGAAAGCCCCAAAAGCTCAATCGGCGCCAAGCTCGATGGGTGACTGAACTAGCAGAGTATCACTTTACCCTGCATCATAAACCTGGGGCCCAGAACCACAAAGCGGATTTATTGTCGAGGCGGGCGGACCACAATCAAGGGAAGGACGACAACAAGAACGTCATGGTCCTGAAACCCGAACATTTTCGGGCCCTCGTCATGCCCACCGAAGAAGGACTGCACGAGAAGATTAAATTGGCCACTCACGACATACGCAAGTGGGACAGGGGTATCTCTGACTCCCTCAACCATGAGAAGGGGATCTCACGAGGCCAAGACTTGCTGTGGTATGATGGACACATCTACGTCCCCGCCGACCGACATCTACGAGGGGAGATTTTGGCCCTAAGACATGACCATGTAACGGCAGGACACCCGGGGATAGAAAAGACGAAGGAACTCGTCCTACGAGATTACTGGTGGCCCCGAATGCGTCAGGATGTAGAGGCCTACGTAAAGGGATGTGAGGTCTGTCAACGAACTAAGGCGGATCGTCGCCCCAAAAAGGCACCCCTCCATCCTAACAAAGTACCAGACCGACCTTGGACTCATATATCGGTCGATATGATCACCAAACTCCCAAATTCGAAGGGGTTTGACTCCATACTCGTGATTGTCAACCGGTTCTCCAAGACAATCATACCTATTGCATGCACCGAAGAACTCACTTCCTTGGGATTTGCCAAAATCCTCAGGGATCACGTCTACGTGCCCTATGGAGTGCTACCAGAGAAAGTCATTTCAGATCGAGGCGCTATCTTTGTCTCAAAGTTCGTGAAGGAGTTTTACCAGCTTGTACAAATAGAAGGTAACCCGTCGACGGCTTATCATCCGCAGACGGACGGACAGATGGAGAGGGTCAATCAGGAGATAGAGAAATACCTCAAGATGTTCGTTAACCACCGACAAGACGATTGGAGCGACTGGCTGCCGCTCGCCGCCTTCACCCACAATAACCGAAAACATTCAGCCACAGGATATTCTCCCTATAAGGTGGTCTTCGGAAGGGATGGGCAGGTAATCAAGACCTCCCAACGACCAGACGCCGTTCCAGCTGCGTCCAAGTTGGTAACGGGGATTAAAGAGGTTCAAGAAAAGGCAAAGGACTCCTTGGAATGTGTGGCGGAGTCGATGAAGAAGGCATACGATAAACACAAAGGTAGAGCGGTGAAATACAAAATTGGTGACAAGGTGTGGTTGGACACCACCAACCTAAACCTTCCTCGTCCTACGAAGAAACTTGGCGATCGACGCGTAGGACCCTTTGCTATCCTTGCAAGAAAAGGAGCCTCTGCCTATGAACTCAAACTACTGACTGGCTGGAAAATTCACAACCGATTCAATGAGTCCCTTCTGACTCCATATCACGCCCCCGAATTCCCGAATCAGCCATATCCTGAAAGACCACCTCCGGACCTAGTTGAAGATGAAGAGGAATACGAGATTGAAGAAATTGTGGATGAGAGGGACAGAGTCATTGGCTGTGGCCGAACCCGCCGAATGATCACCGAATATTTGGTGAAGTGGAGAGGATACCCAATCGAAGAAAACTCGTGGGTGAAACGTTCAGACATGGCCAATGCCGAGGAACTCGTAAACGAGTACGAGGCTCGTATACAGAAGATATCGTGGACGGTTAACGACCGAGGGAAGGCGGTTGGCAGAGACGACAAGATACCTCTGAACCTCCCGATTGAATACCACGAGCCAGATACCCCATGCATAACCGACATAATCACCGTCCCCTCCTCACAATGCACAGCACCCGCACATTCCGAGGAACTCAATGCCATCGACGATACGTCCTCTTTGGATGACCAATTGACAAGCGAACCCCTTACAAATGACTCAGATGTTGACTATCTACAACAAGTCACCGAAGATTGGGATAAGGATGAAGATGATGACAACGATGATGACGCCGATATTTCATCATTTTATTCAGAATCTAGGCGCTCCTCTTCGGACAATGACACGGGGGAGTCTGATGACTCATTCGGGATGAACGAGTCTTAGGGAGGGGGTAATGTTACGGTTTATTCATTTTTCTTCGTTTTACTCAGCCTGATTACACATATGCGATCCCTACAGATCAATTCTCACAGTACTATTATTAGCGTAGCCACTTGTATTTAAGTAGAGCCTCAGCTGGTCTAAACCCCAGCTTCGGCTAAGGTTTAATCTACCTAACATCGAGCTCCGTCCTTCGTGACTATCTGTCCCATCGGCTTTCGTCGCCTTTGACTTGCTAGAGTATCTCCTACCGAAGTGCAAGTAGGGATCCTAGTATGATCTAAGTCGATTAAAGTTAGTGGCTAACACTCTGATCCCATTTTACCGAATATCCACCCTCGAGATCCAGCTAATTTCTTCAAGCTTTCTAGTGCTTTACGACTCATTCTAGCCCAGAAGACATGAGATGGAGACATTGTGGAAGCAGACAGACTTCTATGGGACTATGGTTTAGAGCTGATGGAGGTTCATGGTGCTGCTATGTTCATGGTAGATCCTAACCGCTAATTTACTTTAACAGCTGTACGGTCCAAGTGTGATCAAGCCTAACCATCACTATGCCACTCATACCGCCTCATGCATGCGTGATTTTGGACCACTGCACTGTTTCTGGACATTTCTCTTCGAGCGGATCAACAAAGTCCTGAAATCATATAATTCTGGGAATCATTCTGGCGGTGAACTGGAGGTATCATTTTTCCGGGAGTTTCATCGGACAGTTCAGCAATCATGCATAGTAAGTCAGTGAGTTCTTAGTGTGTTTAGTTGATCTGATGTTCTGTAGATGATGCAAGACAGTTACAATGCTGGAGTAAAGACACCAATTCATGAGAGCATCGCAGCAATGTATAAAGCGACTGCAGACAACCATGGAACTGTACAAGCCTTGGCACAGGAGTCAGACCAGGCTCATGAAGATGGTCAGTTTCTCAATTTATGTGGTCCCTGCTGTTTGCATTTACAGTCAAGACAGGTGGCATCGCCCTGCAGATGAGCCCTCATTCAAGATCAATCAAGCTTCCAATGGATGTCTATGACAGTCTACTGTGTCACCTTCAAGCATGCTTCCCTGCTTTGCATTTGCGATCATACTTTTCTCTTGGAGATGCCACTTCCTTAGCTCTGGATCCTCACGCTATCATTTTTGACTATGTTATTGTAGCACAGCGGTGCTACTGGAGTCTTTCGCATGCTCATAGAAATGCTAATTCCCTGGTAGCTGTTTGCACTGGATCCTGGCCCAATGACATCAGTGTTGGGGAACTTCTCGACATCATTGCACTGCAACAGACAGCACTGAGAGTTCTGTCATTGGGCCATCTTCGGTGGCTCAAGCCTGCCAACACTCGCCTTGATCATACATTCTGGTTGACAAGGTACTGCTATCATTTACATGATTACTGAGTTCCAATATTCAGCTAACGTCTTTGTCCAGTGAGTCTCTGGGACTGCAGTTCTGGGAAGAAGACATTTATCTTGGGGAGGAGGATGAACATCCAGGGGAGTATGTATGTCTGGCAGATATCTTATGTCATGTGGTACATTCCTCAGTGATGATCCATGAGCAGAGGTATTGGGTAACCATTGCGACATCAGGAACTTTGGTACGTGTCTGTTTGATGTGCTACCTCCATTACTCATGATGTTCCAGAGACGTGCATGAATTGTATGTCAATCTCCTTTTACTTTGTGGTCTATCAATTCAGTTTTTCCCTGATCTATCTAATCTAAATCATCGGCTTCATTGTCTGCGAAGCGCTCAATGTCCTCTCCATCTAGATCATCATCAGGAACACAGAAGGACAAGATTGGCATATTATCAGTGTTGTCCTTCAGAATAATCTCCCATGTATCATGTTGAAATCATGACTTACTGACCCACACTTTATATGTGAAGTTTGGGGGCTGTATATCAATGTCCTCATCCTGAGCATTGAAAATGTGAGTATGCACATGTGCCCCGCCGTCCTCAGCGGAGAGCCTTCATAATGCTGAGTAGAGACGTTTGAGCTATGTGATTGATTAGTACGTTCGTTTTCATGCACTTTTAGCCTGGTACTCACATGCTTATTACACCAAGCCAGTCTTCTCACTTTTAAGTGCTTATGCTGGGATCGTCCAGACTGATGACTTTCCATGTCAGTCAGTTCATCAGACAAGTAATCTGTGAGAACAGCATGCTCAATGCCATCCACTGCTGAACCATACTTCTCCTTCAGCTTTGGTATTGCCTCTCGCAGTGTGGTTGCCTTCTAAACAATGAATAATCGTTGTCAGTCTTCATTTACAGTATCAGCACGAGATTTAAACTCACTCCTTTCTTATGCTTGCAGTGCCTAGTGTTGGTTGTTCTATTGCTGCCCTTACTGCATGCGTCATCATTGGTTTGTTGCTATTATACATCAGATCAATGTCAGTGCGAGTACTTCTGGCTTTAGTATAACTGGAAAGGTACTGACAGCATAAACCTCTTTCAGACGTTCAAAATAGCCTTGCACACGGTTTTCAATATCTGGCTTGGCATCCTCAGGTAACTGGTAAGGCACTTAGCAATCGTCTTACACCGGTGTAATAAATTATGACTTACTTTCTTGTTTTGCATGATCAGTTCAGTTGCGATGGCCTGAAACTCAATGTTGATGGGTGCCTGGACCTTGGCAGTCCAATCGGGATTGTGTAATACCTTTCCATGCTTGTCAACTCGTTGTGGTGCATCCACAGCAAGAGGATCTGGGAGTGTAAAAGCCTGCCAACCATTTTTTGTAATTCCCAGAAGACCAAGCATCATGGTTTGTACCTCCTCCTATGGTGTGTGTATAAGGGCTCAGCATTCCTTGCAGATTATGTTATGAGATGTACCTCCATATCCCCGTCTCGCTGTTTCTGTGTGGAAATTCCTGTTCCTCCACTGGGTTTGATCTTTGCTAGCTCATCCTGGATGCCTTCTCTGATCATTTCCCAAAGCAAAGAAGATACAGCCGGATCCTTGAAGATAGATGCCCAGTCCCAGGATTCAACTGCAGGCGTAGCTGGGTTTGTCAGCTTGATCAATGTCGGTGTGTTGGGTGGCAGCTATTACATGTTCAGTATGTGGTTCGCCATAATTATCTGCCAAATCTGACTGACTGACCATTGGAATTCCCATGGTATTAGGTGACACATGAGGCAACATGAGGCCAGGCATACTGTTCCCCATGCCATACATAGAATAGTAGGTGCTAGGCGAAAATGGCATCTGGGCAGTCGGATTGCTGTGATTGAGACTGGACATGAATGGCTGGAATTACCATGAGAGCGTCAGTGAATTTCACCATTGATCTGATGAGACATGATGTAACCTGAAAAGCTGCAGCATTACCATTGCCATTTGTGTTGACTGGAAAGCCTTGGATACTGTCGCCGATCCCTGCTGCAGGTGAGCCAATGCTACCCAGTAACTCCTGCATCAAGGACACGTTTTCAGTCAGTGCGTTTGGAGATGACTGGTCAGCTGAGGACCTGCTGACATCTGGAAAGCCTGCATTGCTAGACTCCATGGGATAATGTCACTGTGGTTGCAGTCGTTCCGAGAATCTGAGTCAACGGTTGGAGGATTTCTTGTGGTGAGCGTATGCTCCATTTTAAACTTCCAGGTGCTAACATTAATTGTCCTGAACATTTAGGCATCGTTCAACCGTAATATTGGCATTCCTCAATGTAACCAAAATGCCAGGGAATATTAGAGGCGAGTTTTCCAAGATCCAGATTTTATTTGGTTGTTATATTAATGTTTCAGTATAGTCTGTGTGTAGCTGTGGTTGCTTGGCTATAATGGTAGCATCTTACATCAGTTGCTGCAACTGGATCTACCGGAACCTACATCTCATCATTGCAAGCTTATCCGTACAATGTATGTGAGGATGGGGGAAGGTCCGAAGGACGAGGTGCGAGGTGGCAGTGCAGACTACATGAGACACCTGTTCATGTGCAGATCTGTCATGTATTCCCTGTATTTTATCCGGTTTGAAATGATATATTCTGAGAGAAACACATCGGATGTCAGGCCTCCAATCGATGAGAGGGTGCCAAATCTATGGGCCTGACAGGTTATGTGTCATTGTACAAGATACATTCCGATACATCACCTATTTGAGGTTGCATGAGGAGGTACAGGCAGCGTGTAACAAAATACCTAATACCTGACATGTTAGGTGCATGTCAGGGGCTCAAACAGGTTGTAGAAAATGCAGTGAGAGAAAGGACAGTAGCGAAGTGCACGAGGATGCATGCCCATATTTGGAAACACTCAGGCTAAGCCGACTTGAGCCGACTCCATTAAGGTGGGCTCAAACTCAGCTTAAATGGACTCGGCTTATTGGCTAAGTCACTTTGAGCCGAGTCACGGCAACACTAGTTCTCCCCTTCCTATGGCTGGTTCAAAGTGGAAACACTTTGTTGTATGCGAGCCCGGGCCTGAGCCCAAGCTGAGCCTGAGCCTCAACGGGCTTGGGCTCAAGGCTCGGGCTTGCGATTTGAAGAGCCTGAGCCCTCCAAAGCCGAGCCCAAGCTGCGAAAGCCGAGCCGAGCCAGGCCTTTCAAATCACTAAACTTCAAGCTCCGAAAGAGAAAAACAACTTGCGTACTAGTCTCATAAGCCGCACTCAACTATCTGTATGAAGATAAGTCGTTCAACGGATGTAGACCCGCGTACTGGTGTATCCTTTCGGAGTACCAGTCATTTTAAGACATAAAAATTTGTAAGGTCATAAAAGGATATGTACCTTCAATCAGCTGGTCGCCCTTGAATTACATTTCACCTGATCTGCTCATTTAAGTTGTTTATTAATATTACTTCATCTGAGGAATGGGTGACTGATCTCATATCCTTTTACTCTGAGATTTCCAGACTTTCACAGGCCCCAAAGCTCCAAGAACTTTGTTGTTGGGATTTGCAACTTCAAGCTCATGCTAGAAGATTCCCAAAGCTTCGGCTTATTCATTTGTCATGATACTTAGATATATTTAGTACTTTTGGTAGAATATTCTAGATACTTTTCGTAGTATATAAGGAGCTCATTAGGAGCTCTAGTAGCTAACAATTAGGTATTATTCCTACTGCAAGCCTCCCACTGCAATAATTCCAACATTTGTCTTTTGAAAAGGTTATCAGTGGTATCATCAATTGGTTTTCCATCATCCGAAAGTAAAAATAAGAGGCTACAGCATACACAAGAGCTGTCCAAGTTTTTTTGTACCTCATATTTCTCACACTGGTTTGCTAAACTCTGAAACCTGAAAATTCTACATGTGCCTCCTCCCATTGGACTGAGCCAGGGAAGACCCAATTCTGAGCAAGGTTGACGCTGTTGGAAATAGTCCTTCAGAACAGCCTTTTTTCAACAACAGTTGTTACTATATCGCCGCCTGCAATGTAGGCTGCGGACGAAGGCGACAATAATTTACCATGCAGTGCCTGAGCATCGAGATTCTATTGATTCAGTGACATTCCGAGTCGCGGAAAAGGGTCTTTCTGAGCGCTCATCAGCAAAACAGCCCCTTCTTCTTTGAGGTCTTTCAGTACTTGCTCAAGTTCAAAAAGGTTTGAAAGATACAAAATACAACATCTTTCCGGAAGGAGAAAATGTATTTCACAAGACACGTACCTTGTCTTGTCAAGCAGACCGACTCTTTGAAAGAGACTAATGTCTTATAAGGTGCGACATCTTTCATGTATCTTAGATTGCTTATGGCATTCAAGTTGGAAATTTGGAATAGCAAAACAGCAGTATATTGGTCATTGGGATAAACATAGTACATGTATACAACGTGCATACGGTAAGTATAGAAAAAATAATTAGCGCCGCCAACCCTTGACACCATTGCCCGAGTCTTGTTCCTCATCCTGTCCATCCCGATCCAATACCCGAGTGAACATACAACACCT
This sequence comes from Desarmillaria tabescens, assembly GCF_030435595.1. NCBI lineage: Eukaryota > Fungi > Basidiomycota > Agaricomycetes > Agaricales > Physalacriaceae > Desarmillaria > Desarmillaria tabescens. The sequence continues at coordinate 109,223 of NW_026848367.1, read as the reverse complement.
GAAAGAAAAGTCATTCAATGCAAATGACCACTGGGAGATTGAACGTACCATCACCTAGGAGAGCCCACTCTTAACATCTATACCATCGGGTGGAACATCTGACTCATTGAGGTGTTAAGCAAAGGATATGAAGGGAAGGGAGGGAAAAGCACTACACCTTACAAAACTTGGTGTGCAGCGCATTTGTCGTCAGGCATCCCTGTGGACCGAACAGCATCAGCAACCACGTTACTGACAGTACAAACAGATCCACTTACCATTCCCATCACCATTGAGTTGGATGGTGAAGAGACAGCTCCATGCTTACGAGCCAGAGAAAAGTTTAATGACAGAGGGGAGATGGTAAGGAGCGAAGTGATTTAATAGGGACCATGGTGGTAAGCAGGAGAAGGAAGAAAGGAAGAACCCACGACGTGAAGTTGAACATCACGTGAACCAGCATGATCTTCTACGCAGAGACCCCGGAGCTTATCTCCCGGCGGACTTCAAAAATGACTTCGCAATTTTTGCACTTGCATGCCGATGGCCCATAATATTATCGCCCAGCAGAAGACAGAATTCCCGGTCGGTATATCAGTAAATAGTTAGTGCAGCACCTTAATCAAGCATTCAGAGCATCGTTAGGAGAAATTCAGGTAAGGGAACAACGAAAGAGTTGATGATGAGAGCAAGATCATGAAGGCGTGAAAGATCCCGGTTGCCCAAGATCAAGATGCCACATCAAAGATAAAGCTCCCGAAAGCGGTCTAGAAAAAGTCAAAGCTGCCAAAGACGAAGTTGCCCTTTTCCTGATGCTTACCGAGTCGCGATCACCCCTTCCGTTTCTCCCCGACCGATTCACTCAGGGCTGGGCCTGGCTGGCGCTCATAGCAGAAGTCCGGTGTAGTGGGTCACCACCCAGACGTGCCTTGTACTACCATCTCAGGGTGCGCTTAGTTGCCGAGAGGGAAATTCAGATACTTTCACGTACGATAACCCAAACAATGATATCCTGACAAAGTAATCAGTTTATTATGTGATGGCGGCGGCGTAGAATGGTCTACTATGGGAACAAGCATGCACAGAAAAAATTCCCTCGTATTGAAGAGATCGACAGTAGTCTGGTAGGAGTGCGATCAAAGACATCTTCGAAACCATGGCCTAGAACTCCCGAGTTACCGATCGGTCTTGACATACATACAGTGCTGTGGGGGTCCTCCCCGGTCCTGGCAATGTCGTCTAAGGATGGAGCACGGCGAGGTGGTGGCTTCACGAGTTTGCTCATTGACACTCTGAAGCCTGCTACATGGAGAAACGGAGCGGCATAATGTGGACCTCGTTGACATCTTCGGTCCTGACTCTATTCTAGCACACCAACCATCCTAAGAGGATACACCCACCTTTGGTGAAAGAACTGACAGGAGCGGCCATACAAGCTCTAAGGCTCGGCTCCTCCTAATTCGGAAACCTGGTGTGCATCCATCTCCCCCCTTGAGTTGCGCCGGTGAGTGCGACAGCAGCAAAAGGAGATTGCCATCATCTCTACAATCACAACTCTGCTGCTCGAGTATGGATCCTTGTATGGGCGGCTCAACAACACAAAATGACTATCTTCTTACCCAAGTATACCAGCCATTTATTAATAATCTGTAATGTCGACGACAAAAAGCGGAACTAATAAGAATAGATTGGCACAGATGCATAAGCGGTAAGCACCGTCCTACTTACATGCGGCAGTCATCCATGAGGCAGAAGTTCCGATTTGGTTCCTGCATGAATATCTTCCGTTGGAGAAGTGGCACATATCCCCGAAGAAGTGTAAGAAGAGCAAGTCAATGCGGTCCGGGGGGACGTTTCGCGGATCAGGAAAAGGGTGATTTACTGACTGCGTTTTATATACAGTAACGAGTTCCGCGAGTTTCTCATAAAGCCGGTTTACCAGGCTAAATTCCCAGGCACGAACTGCCAGGGTCAGGAGTTAACGGGCGCGTCTTTGCTGTTCGTCATAACATCAGTCGGCGTCTTGTTTTCTTGGTTCGTTATCGGGCTAGATTCAAGTGTTTCATACGAGTCTGTTTGGTAACCTGGGTCGTTGCCATTTGATACGAGTTAGGTTTGTTGATCTGCCGGGGGTTCGATTCCCCGCTGATGCAGCTATATATACATCGCGTGGATCGAGCATTTTTCATCGGACGATAACCAATTTTCTAACTTGTTAGATTAGGGGCTTTTAAGTGCTTCAGGGCTCCAGAGCATTCACACGAGAGGATTGCAATATAAAGCATCGTATTATTTATTCTTCCATCTCTAATATTAGTGACGGACAACGTCAGTAGAAAGGATAGCATCGTCTCGCACCGTCTTCATCAACACTGGTTGGATACATATGCAGTGTGCACCGCCGATAGGTCCCACATCAAGGCTCGCAAAGCGGGGAACGTGGCTTCAAGGAAGAAGCTGAAGCATGGTGTTCGAGATCCAGTCGGACGTGGGCGCTTGCTGGGTAGTGGTGCTGTAAAATGGAAACATCATGATCCAGCCAGGCGGAAAGGCGTATCAATGGGGCGGTGGTAGAACTTAACGGCATGGCAATTCTACAACTCCATCTTCAGTCCATACTCTTCCAAGTGCGCATACAATGATTAAAAACCTCACCTTGAATCCGCAAAATACGATTTGATCACAGGGACACTTGATTGTTGGGACTGAGGAGCTTTAGTGGGGTTAGTGGGGTCATAAGACTCGGAAGGAGTGCTGCGTTGCACCAGAATAACGTTCTCGTTCTTGCGCGCCTGCTTGTGACGATGAGAAAGCGAGTGTTGAGCGTAGAAGGCAGTGAGACTCTGAGGGTAGCGTAAGAGGGAAAAAATGCATTACCAGGATACGAAGAAGTGGTCGCCAAATAAGATCTATGTTAAGCCATGAATATAACGTCGTAAGTGCGCGCTTAAATACTCACGTACTAGTATGCTGGCCATCTCTTGGGTTCCAATCAACAAGAGAGGAGCGTGACACGAGCACCCTGCATCTGGCGCCGAGAGGAGTGGAAACAAAACAAGACTTTCCCTGGCGCAGACCACGGATCACTAAACAGAAGCGAGCTCTAAGATCGACGAGTGCGTTGGTGAGATTGGATGGTAAATTCTGCTTGTTCGACAGAAGCTTGGGTCGGAGTCGCCGATTGTGTACGAGGTTTGATGTGAACGTCTTCTACTGGTTCTTGATCAGACTGCACTGTGACCGAGATGATTCCCTGAGTAGAACGTCCAGGAGCATTTGCTTGCTTGCGTCAGATGTGAATGCAGATTCAGATGTAACGGGATCGAGTGCGCCGTGACAGATCGGATGGATGAGATTGATTCCGCGGAAGTAAAGAGTCCACTTGAAAATGGAGCTAGAGGTTAGAAAGTGGAAAGGAGGGTACAGTAGAGGACGTACGCACCTCATTCTACAGCGGAGTACGCGGCTGAACTTGGAGGACATTCTTGAGAGGCTAGCGTTCCTACGCCAGCAAGTAAGGTGGATGCCGCGTCGCTGTCCCTCTACGCGTAGATAAGAGCGCGAGTGTCACATCATTCTTGATATTATCCCCGGCCATAGATTTGGGAACGTTTGCTTATCGGGAGCTTGCGTCGGTGGGAAGAGTTCCGCAGAATCAGGGAGGGAAGCCCGAAAAGAGGAAGGTTTAAGAGTATTGGGAGCTTGCGTGAACTGAGCATGGGAGAGTTAAGCAGTCGATGATGTGAGAAAGATTCCGCGGAGACAAGGGAGGACAGAGATAGAGGTGTACGCACCTAATACCTGTCTCCTCCACGAGCATCTCTGGAATCCACGAAAAGGTTTTGGTGACGCTGCGTTCTACTCAATGGCAGACAAATCCGTCTCGAGTTGAGTCTTCAGGTGAGCGTTTAGTAATTTGGTTGGTACTTCAGGCGATGGTGCAGTGTAAAGTGCTGGACTCGGAGGTATGATACATGAGGCTACCAGCGTCGACTCGACAAATCGCGATAGGGGTTCGGGCGGGTGAGGTTCAGGATGGTGGGGAGAGGAGCCAAGGCGGAACCGCGATCCTAATGGAAAAAAAATGTGCGGTGGTTGTGCTCATGGAAAAGAGATTGGAGTGCGCAGATATTGGTTGCACGTGTGATGATATGGCCTCGAAAAGAAATATCGTCGTTTGACATAAGAAACCACGACGCCATTTGGTTGTCAGCGTAGGACCTCGAGTTCCCGAGGGAAGGGTCTTTGAATGTATCTTCATCGACAAAGAGTCAATCGAGGAAGTGCCGACTCATTGGTTGTGCAGAAAACGAAATAGCAGGCAGATGGTAGCGGCGGGTGATTCAACTAGGATTGCTTGTAGTCGCTGCAATGTACACCGTTACTTTCTCAGGCTAATCAGCGCGTCAGCTCTCACATATTAAGCAAGCAGTCCGATAGACTCACCAGCCGTAGTCCTATTTCATCTTTGTTCGAAAATTCGTGCGGAATCATAGACATGGGTTTGACGGGCGGTAACAATACGAGGAATTGATCTAAAGGTGCAGCAACGTCCTGATCGTCCTGCATAGATTGATTAATCCTAGTCTTTCAGGTGCCTTCTGTTCGCGTGTTCGAATACCGTATACGAGACACTAGAGGCGGATTCGAGCGAAGGGTCGCCGTGTGTAAAGGGCGCGTTAAGTTGAAGGGAGAGGACATGAAAAGAGATCTTCAATTAGAGGGCGTCGAGGGTGGTTGAGAACTGCAATTGGCTGACTAGCAATGTTGGGTGATGACGTAGATGAACATTACGTAGAAGTAAAAAAAGAGTTTCCAGCCGCTGGACCCTCCTTGGTTACTGACCCAAAAGGCAGCTGCTTGAAGGAGTCCTGATATGTCAAGCGTAATGACCATGTAAGCAAGGGTGAAGAACAGAATAAGGATGGTGGAAACCATGTCCCTTCAGCGCGAGGTTACTTCCGATGAATAAGGAATCACAAGCGATCAAGTGCGTGCATAATGACAGCAAATATGAGTTGAGTCGAAAAACGCAGATTCGTTGTCCTCTCCTTCCACCGAGGTGCAAGGTACAAACCCCCCGCTGAAAAAAAACTGTCACACCTCCACCTGGCTGCAAGCCTTCCGACATATAGCGACGCAAGGCGGGAATTGAGAGCGGAGAGAAATAGCGAGACATCCTCCAAATTGACGTCGTGAGCAAAGGAACCGGCAGAGTATGCAATGACTACTGCGAATGTCGCTGGCGAGCGCATACTATCCACCAGGTCACACGCAGTTCCGACTCCGAGGAGCAAAGAAATTGGGCTTGTCGTGGAGAGATGGCCGCATTGTGGAGTAAGCATTCCTCCAGGTAAGGTAACAAAAAGCCGGACCCAAACCTGAGAAACAGGTTGGTATAGGCTAACCCGTTCACGTCAGTCCAGGCTTGTTTCTAAACCAAAGAGTGAACGCACCAAGAGTCCAAACCTGCCAGACGCCACATCGTCCAGTTGGACGTCATCCCTTCTCCCCCGTCGATAGTCTATTCTTCGGCTCCCAGTCTCCGTGCCTCTATCTTGGATGAAGTGATACATCTTGCGCTCCCTCATCGCATGCAAGGGCCAGATCCAAAGCTAAGGAGTAAGTTGTTGTAGACTAATCCGTTCACATTAGCCCAGGTGTATCTCTAAATCAAAGTGTGAACGCACCAAGAATCAGAACCTGCCCGGCGCCACACTGTATAATTGGATCTTGTCCCTTCTCCACCAATAGTCGATTCTTCGCTTCTCAGTATTCGTGCATGGATAAAGTAGTATGTTCGGTGCTCTCTCATCTCGTACGGTTGGGAGAGTAGACAAAGTTAACCTGGTAAACAGGCGCGTGTCGCAGCAGCTGGTGCAGACATCCGAATTGTTAGAATTAGCGAGGTCCTTCAGTTGAACAGGTCGTAGTGTTGAAACTTGGTTCACGTCCTAGAGAACGACTGAAAATATAGGCGTAGAAAATTAGAGTTTAGAAAAATACAGGTATAAGGTCCCGATAAGGAACGCCGGGGTTCTGTGTCGCTGAAACGCAAGATTTTCCGAACAAGCAGTTGTGCCGCCATGTGGCAGCTTTCGGTCCTGGAACGGCAAAGTCCGGCCCATGGTTGTTTTGTCTTCTTCTTTTCGTGTCCTGCTGCACGTAGCTTGCGGTACACAGTACATTACTAGTGAGTACCTGTTACGTAACGAAGACGTGTGGGTACTGTGACATCACTGTACGGTACCGAAGCAAGGCCCGAGATGCCGTGTCGGCATCCTTGGCGTCGTAAGTAAATACTGGTAAATATTAACTGTCACGATTTTGCGCCCATCCCGCCTGAGCCCGCTTGGCGTGTTGCTATCTGACCAATAAACTTTGCAAGAACGCGATCGATCCCGCTTAAGAAGCCTTCCACCCGAAAAGTCCGAATACCGCTTCCTGGAATTTCTTTGCCCGTCGCTAGGTTTTTTTTTTGTTACATCGCCCGCTGCCATCGCACAAGTGTAAATTTTACTTTCTTTATCGTTTATTCCTTCAGTTTTGTAGCATCCATAAAGTGCCATGACGCCGCTAAATACCCTTTATCCCGCCCCTAAATCCGTTCGATGTTCTTCCCATAGGTATGGTATTCGGGGTGTGCATAAAACGGTGACAATTGAATTCGAACGATATTTACAAGCAAATAGAATTATTTGAAACAACGTTCGTGCCCTCAAACCTATGACAGAGAGTTAAATAATATCAGCAGAAGAAATTGTGCTCGGTCGCATTCGGTGCATGCCGAACAACGATCAAACGGTTCGTCACTGTTTGCGTCGTCTTCAACCACCACCTGGGTGCCCTCGAGCCCTGCCAAAATCGTGAGTTTCTTTATTTTCTATCCTTACATGTAATCTTATTGAATATTCAATAGCAGATGCAACCAGGACGATGGCGATCTCACCTCAGATGCCCCCACCGCTGCAATCCACACTCCACGCAATGACCACCTCATCCGTGCTCCCAACGTTACGGTTTTACTTTCCATTTCCCTCCCACGATGCCGCCGCCGCCATTGATGACGACCATAATCCCTGATCGAGATCCCTGGCATCCTCACGCCTTTGTCATCCCCACCCCCATCCAGTACCCCCACATCGACATCGACGCTAATCGCTGCCGTGCATCACTTCTGTACACCACGATGGTGTGGATAACGTCGGGGGATTTAACATCGGCTGCCATCTTGGGGCGGGAGATGCCCTGAAATGCCTGAGGAGGACGTCGTCGAGCAGGACAACGGCGACGATGACACCAGAGGCATGGGCAGTGCGAACGTGACGCAAGACTTCGGTAGAGGGCATGGCATGGCTGTGGGACACAGGAGGCGACAGGGATGCTGGGAAGGCATAGGAGAGAACGACGACGATGATGACGACCCACAGGATGACGACGACGATGACGACGGGGGTGTCAGGGGAGGTCAGATAATGAAGGAGGGGCATGTCATATGGTAAGGAAGGGTTGTGAGATAGAGGGGAGGAGGTTGGGACACACAGTGGGTAAGAAGGGTATGAGCAGGAGGGGCGGGATAATGATCGTGGTACCGACGTCCAACGACAGAAGCGATGGCAACGCCTCTTCGGGAGTCAACACTACTCCCATATGCACGACGGACGACGCCAAAACGACGATGATGCAAGCCCCGACGGACCCGCCGCTGCCACCCCAGCCCAAAACCAACATGGGCTCCTACCATCCGCTCCAGTCCTCCAATAACCCCCACCTTCATTCATCCCCCATTTTCGACATGGGGGAACACGTTCCTCAGATCCATTTTGCCTAACGAAGACGTCGTCGCCCCCCATGGCCCGCCCACCCCGCATCCTGCATCCTGCCCGTCCCATGCACCGTACGACCACTATTGGATCTCTACCCCCATTTTCGACACAGGGGAATCCAATGGTGGTCTCCGTTTCCCCCTACGATCCCGCAGTGGTGCGTAACAGCCCCACCGATGCATACCCCATCCAGCCTATCCTCCAGCCCGTCCCCAGCGCATGTCGACTCGTTGCCTGGGCTATCTGTGCCACAGGACAGCACAACGCTACACCCTACGGGCCTGCCTAATGTCGCCAACAATGCTAGCTGCTGCCGAAAGTGACCTCGCCCCAATCCCAATATTTCGTTTTTACCTGGCGTTGTGCGACCCTCTCGTACCGTCGTTCTGCTGCTATGTGCAGTGGAGCATCGCAATCGATATTCATTTATTTGTGTATTATATTTTTCTTTTGCGCCTCCAGCGCCGGTCATCTTCTGTATCTGCAGTTTCCCATGTATTTTGTAGCACTGAATCAACGAGCAATGTGTTTTTTCCCCACTTTTATTGTGATTTTTTTGGAGACAAAAAAGCAACCAATCGTCTCGAGCTTAGTGCGAGGGCACCCAAAGTTTAGCCAAGGTTAGGCTCCCCACGCGTTGGGGAGCCCGAATGCGATTGCGTCGTGTATGATCGCTAGGGAGGGTTACAAACCAAGTAGCTACGCATAATACTAGCTGATGTGTCCGCACAAGTATACAACAGAAAGAGATACAAACATACAAGGGTGGGTAGCGAGCAACTACGTCTATGAAACTGTAAGTATACGAGACAATACAAGGATAATGAGTGGCTTACCTGGTGAGACTGTGAGGATACGTGGCAGAGAGAGGATGGCCCCTCTTCTGCTCACAGTCCGCCAGGTAACAACCGATCTACGGGATCGGGTTGCGTTCCGTCTTCTTACGACCTAGGAGGTGAAGGCGGGTGAGTACGCAGTCGCCGCGGTGACTGGCGCAAGCTCACCTTACTCATACAGGATCTTCTTGCGACCTTAGGCCTTAGAGGTGAAGAGAGCACGGCTTCGCTTGCGACCTGTGTCAGGTGGAAGGTAAGGAGCAATGACGTGTGGTGCGGAAAGCAAGACTCACAAGAATTGTTCTCTCGCTTGCGACCTCGCTGACGTGAGGTGGAGAGAAGTGTATCCCACTTACGGCCTGTGAGGCGGAGATACGTGAGCTGCGGGATCTATCTCCGTAGTGCAGGGCACTCACTCGACGATTAACCTTGTATAAACCCCTTTAAACTCAAAAACAAAAACAAAAACAAAAAGCCTGTGCCTGCAGCGCGAGCCGGCCATTTTTCGAGGATGATGTAATTTATTTTTCGTAGTCCCGACAAATCTGAACAATTTTGGGATGGACAGGGCAAATATCCAAGCATGTAATCTAATACAGCCTGAATTGGGGGCCTTTGGCAGCAATTCATGCCAATTTTGAGCTGTGGATAATATCCACCAGACAGACCAAACCCCACAGCATAAGGTGGGATATTCAATGACTTCCATAGACCTGTGATGGTACACGGTTGACACCAAAGTTCTCTGGTTTATGCGGATATCGTGCTCTACTTTGAACGGCGTGACATCAGATGAAAATGAATCGGGTGCGTGGGACCCAGTACTTGAGCTTGGCGGTTTTGTGTCAACCGGATTGAGGAGCTCAGAGACGGATAGAACAGGCATGGTAGAGTGTGGAGATGATACTCAGACAGCACGATACTCAGGACAGAGTGATTACTATTATTGGGGCAAAAAACTGTAAAACAGTACAAAGTCAAGTTTGAAGCGACGAGAACAGCTCGAGATTCGTGCAGTATTTCTGGTTGTATGTAAGGAGTGATTGAGGTGGAAGGCGAAACATTTTGGGGAGAGTACAGGAGAATTCTCCAGCCTTCGACCATAAGTCGTCGAGCCTATTTAGTTTGTAGTCGGTGCTGGTAGTTAGGCCAGGAGTAACAACACGAGAAAGTACCGATGAAATGTCCAGCCTTTGCCAATAGCGAGTCGGTGAGCCAAACTGAAGAGCTTATTTCAGTTTTCACTCCAGGTGGCGTTATTAGGTCCCTGAGGAGTGACACGAACATGTAACCAAGGCTGACTCCGTGGAAAGCCAAATTAAAGTACCCTGATTAACCTATTTCACATCGGTGAACAAGTCGCTTGGCGAGATTGCTGCTAGCCGAATTTCGGATACCTGAATCTAAAAGACTGAAACATGGAAGCTTTGTATTATCCTATTCTGGTTGCATTGATATGTTCCCATATGATTACGACAATTCGAGAGAGAAGCATAGAGCAAAAAAAAACTGAAAAAAACTGATATTGCAGACTTCGACGGCGACATGTCGCAGCGAACAAACAATACACGAGTGAGGGAAAATGATCGAAGGAAAGATAAACAAAGAGAAACGACACAGCAATTTTGAAACGCAGTAGCCGTAAAGTGGCATTGTAACACCATAACACCAACGAGGATGCTTGGGCACAACTGTCTCATCATTGTCGCTGTCGGTCGTTGCTTGTGTCGAAGGGCTGAAGGATGGAAGGAATAGGGGATGGGGGACTGAGGATGGGGGCGACAGCAATGGCAATGGTGGTGGTCAAAATGAGAGAGACCGAGGGACTGACAAACCAGTGACGGCGAAATTCGCGACTTCCCTGTCCGATTTTGTAAAAGTGTAATCTTAAAAAGACAAATGCCAAAATCTAAAACATTTTGATTGCTATGCCGTACATACTTGGCAGTATACACATGTCCCGAATACGCCCTCCCGTCCCAAAATGGTACGCGCATGCCATCACCGACGCAGTCACGGCGAGGTCACGCTCACGTTGGTGTGAGCTCGTTGCCGAACCTTGCCGAGGTGAGTACGTGCCGTCCTCTGCCGAGGTCACGTAACGTACGGTACCGTACGTCTATTATTAGTACAGGCACTTACTAGTACTTTACCTACTACACCGTAGCTTGAAGACTCCAATATGCCTTCTACTGTGATGCTCTTGAAACGACACTACAATGGATTTTCGGTATATACGACGCAAATCAGGGATTGTACCAGATCAAAATGACCACCGAGACACCATCTACGTGAAAATGCAACATTGATTTCGACGCAAGTCGGCATCTGGTTTCCTGCTACCGGGTCGTACACCACCCGGTCGAGTGCTGTAGGTCCAGTCCAGGCCGCAGGATGAAGGAAGAAGGAAAAACATGGGCTTGGCACAAGCTATCCCTAACTTGTTCAATTGGTCGGACCACACGGTGGCTATCACGTCTTGTGGATTCTTATCATGAGCGCTTCACGTACTCTATGCTGCAGGAAATAGACTGTACATGTGCTATGCTCATTTATCTTGTTTTGACCAATTCATTAAGTCAAGGGCGAGGCAAACACCCTTTCAGGACGATCTAGTGCCTACTATATCTCTGCTTCCAGCTCGTTACTCAGTGAAAGACTAAACCTCGACTGAAGTATACAAATCCTTGATTTTATCCACTGAACAAGTTCATGATACATCTCTTCTTCCTTTCCTCCATACTTCTTTTATCTGATCTCCCTTATATTCAGCTATGGCCAGGCTACGAAATCCTTTCCTCGGAACTTGACAGTCGGGATTTGAACTTGTTTGAACTCTGCAACAGTCCGGGAACAAGGATCGTGTGACCAGGCCCCAAACGTGCCTTTTCTTATCACGACGGTGGATGTCTCGACGATCTGTTTTCTTATCAGTTCATGCCTATCTTTCGTATATAACCTTCATTGCCCACTCTCTTTCCATAGTTCAGCATCACGATGTGATTTATAACCCGGCGTCTTCAGCACTGTTCCATATTTGAAGTCTAGCCGTAAAGAAGTGAATGGAGTCTGACCTCACGGTATTCTCCATGTTCCATTCTTCTTCATTCCCGAAGCGCATCACGCTCTCCTCACCGCCATAGACTGGTTGTGTCTTGGACTACGGTAAATATACCACTAGTCATTTTGGTGGTTATGATCATTTTATTGACGCATGACATAGAAATTTTTTTTCCTGTGCACAGGCTTCTCAAGAGCTTGCACCGAATGCAAGGCTACACGATTGAAGGGATAGAACGATTTTATAGGTAACAATCAAAGCGAACCAGAAGCCAGTTTCCAAAAAACCTGCATCAATCTTGGTACCAAAGGTGCGTATTCTTCCGCCCTCCTGTGACAATTGGCGTCTGATGACGGAGCGGTGGAAGACTGTCGATGAGGTTCTGATACGTCGCATCTTCGCCCAATACATCGGACTTCAGAAGCTTTATGAGCGACTTCGTGAACACACCGCCCCACACCTCCGTGCCCTTCTTCTCTTTCCTTACCAGCTTCGATTTTGCAGTCTCGCCTCCCCTGCACGCCGCTAGAATCACATGGGAATCCATGTCTGGGCGCCAGCCTTCTCCCAAGATGGACCGATATCCAGAGAGGTCTCTGAGGTCTTCTTCGCCAGCAAGGAGCATGTCGATGACTGAGGCATGCTCCAACGGGGGAGCAGTCCGCACCTTTGAACTCAATGTTCGAGTGATGCTGCCTGCATGACAGCAGTCCAAAATGAACGTGATACGATGCCCTTTCGTACGAGAGATTTCGGAGAGAATAGTGTTGAGCTCTCGGTCGCTGATATCAGGAATGAGGGCTCCACTATCGTCGAGGGTGTTCCGGTCCACGGGACAAAGCACCTCAACGAATTTGCGAGTCTGTTCATCATCGTGCTCCTTGTCAGAATCAGGATCGTCGTCCCCGTCTTTGTCTGACAATGAATAGCGGGAGCCGTGTCCAGCAAAAAAGATGATGATAGGATCACCGTATTCGATGATTGAATTTGTGATGAGGCTGAGGAGAATGGATATAATGTTTGTACGGGAGGGGATAACAGATGAAACATCGGTGGGTGTGCCAACGCAGTTTGCTGGACCTAGAAGACTTTGGATGCGCTCCCTAGGCACGAGGAGGTCTTCCGCAAGGTACTGTTCTACTGCTAGGGCATCTGCTACGCAACCACGCAATGGGTAGGACGAATATCCATCGATTCCGATGAGGACAGCCCAAACCCGACTCGCGCCAAGGCGCAGCTTTGGCTACATTGTTCCTTATCAGTAATTAATGACAATGAAAGTAAGTGTATATCTACATCTGCTGTCCGCGGTGTTGTTTCCCGAGGCAAAGGATGCTGAGATCCTCTTTGTTTAGGTTCGAGGCGAATATCGTGCGATGTTGTAGCATCATCAACGCTGTTACATCGGGATTCTGCGTCTAGAAAGACTTCCACGAGATTGGCCATTTTGTACGCTTTTGTTAGATACGCTTCGAGCTCTTCAAGTTGGGAGGAACGAATGCCTTTGATGATTTGTGTCAGAGCTAGTGATATAGCGCAAGAATATTTTGTTTGTGCGCGTCTTTCTTTGTACTTTGTATTTACGAAAGTTGTCTAAACACTCAGTCTACAGCATTTAACCTACATACCGGCACCGTTTCCATGAATGGCAGCAACGCGCATCTATAACTACATCGGACTGAGTCAAGGACTCGACCCAAATAAACAAGGTTGCCTGATGCTCAGGCTGGGGGAAATGTGACCAAATTCGGAGGCGGCCATGTGGAAAGGTTGACGCTAGTATTCCTGCTGCGGTCGATACTATTCTCGCATGCGCAATGTACGTTTCACGCAGCTTTTCAACTGAACCGTTACTATGCCTCTACATGTATAATGCGGGCGGCAGAGCGACGCCCAGGAGGATCTGACATGTTCATTGGTAACATGAACCTGGGATTAGCATTCTCAGGCTATTTTTCTTGCTGGCTCAAGTCAACACCCTTTTCTTTGTTTTCTTTCCCGTTCACTTCTAATGCCCGAAGAGTTCCGCGGGGAGGAGGTTTTCCATTGTGGATCAATTGTGGATCACATTTCCGTGGCCTCTGGGAAGAGCCATGCTGAAGGGTAGGAAGTGCCGCTCTTAACATAGAATTCAGATATACCACTCTATTCTCTGGAAACTGGAACTTACTCAACCACCTTCCGCGAACTACTCAGCACCACACCTTCTTCGAAATTATGTGTGTTGGGACAAATGAGGAACATCAGCATTCGAAAATGGTACCTTTATTAGTCGAGCATTCAAGTTGATGAATTCAAATTATTTTTATTCTGTATGTATCATGAGATATACTGTAACGACGCCGGTGACAAGAAAGCCGGACTAACTGAAACAGATGGACAGCATAAATACACAAGTGCGCACTGCGAGCCTATCTATGTAGGGATACGCTGAAATGCAGGTACGGGAGCACGAGGTGAGAGCGATGAGACGGAGGTTCCAACTCGGAAGTAGCATGTATCAGGAAAGGTATACGTTGTTACAGGATAGAAATTATACAATGGATTCCAATAAGTGTTCACGAGACGTCTGGTTCGTGAAGGAAAGGGATTAGTAAGCGCCAAGCAGTCACTGAAAGAGGCAGTCAGAGGGCTTGTAAGTGCAAAAACCCATAGAAGGGAAAGCAAGCATTAGGCATAGCTATCAGGTTCGCATCAGAAAGCGTTTAGTATATCCAACAGTTGTTCAGTAAGCACAGACGCTGAGAGGTTCATCAGTGTGAGTATGTACTGATTCCTGAAGGTAGACCGCCAAAGATAGAGACAATCCGGGAAGACCGAAGCATGTGTTAGCTCGCCAGTGCAGATCGATATCAATAATGGCTGCCCCCGCGCGACGCTATAATCGAGATCGGATGAAAGAGGGAGAACCACGCTAGACATTAACGGATCTTCTCTAATATGTAGCGGTCAAACAACGCGGTTGTAGGGCCAGAGAAATCAACACCTCCATCGTTTCACCGCACAACCCCTCCTACAGAAACACAAGCAGACGGAAGCTTCAAGCGTGGCATCATCCATAGTCAACAAGTATCGCTAGCAGGAGAGATACGCCATAAGTGCGAGCCGGGACAAGCGGGGCATCAACTGCTGGCCCCGATTTTGCTATTGTGTGCTTCTACCAAACAAACCCTTGTGCCATCCCCGTCTAGCTGCAAACACCCTCGCAAACAATGGGGTGAGGACATTAGGAACGAGGAGATGCAAAGTTCCTCATCGATTGGGGTATATAAATCTGGGTCTCCTCTCAACCCAGTACAAGTTATGAAGAGGCCGAATGGTATCGCGGAAGGGAGGTGCCTCCGGCCGAGCGGTGGTGAGGACGAGCGGGTTCCAAAGCGTTGATCCTGATGTAATGCCACCATTTTTAACCGTGGATGGAGAGTGCACCCTGCTATAACAACAGTGCTGGATAAAACTATGAGTGAACTGTTCCTCAGCGGCGGGAAAAAATATCGTAAGGTGAATTCCACCGGTGTTACCCAAGAGGCGGATACGGCCTCGTCTAGGAATGGAAAGTCAAATTCTCCACTATGAAGTTTCAGCCTCCCCACAATGGACGTGGCAACCGCCTTTATAGTCGGGCCTCGGTTATTATGTCCGGGTCACACGAGAGCGATTGTAGTACAAGGCGTTCTATTCTGCAAGCAGTGTACACAACGTATGCGGATAACCGAGAACAGATCGACGTCGACAACGTGGAATCCAGGATAACCGCTCCCAACGTACATCCAACTCGCTGCCGTCAAACGTACATCCCACGCGGCATACATCGCGCAACGCCTGCCACAAGTACGGTCTCTAGACCTGGGCATGGGTGGAATCGTTCTACTGGTATAGTGCCCTCGTTCTTGAATGGAGATCTGCAAGATTGATTCTGCGAAAGCAAAATGCCTAGGAGCGCTTGCTTGTTGGGAGCTTGCGTCAGATGTGAATGTGGAGGAGGCATATGTCATGGCGACTTAAGCTGGTAGGATGACCAGGATAATTGAACTGTGGTAAAGTCTGAAGGCAGGATTGGGCCGGGCATAAGCTGCAGTAAGGCTCGATGAAGCTCGTGAGGCAGGGCCGATAGAGGTGAATCGCAGTGAGCGAAGAGGACAAGCTGGAAAACAGAACAAGCTTAGAAGAGTTTAGAGTTTAGAAAACCCGGAGAGTGTACGTGCCTTAACCTGTCTCATCCTTTTCCATGCCATACAAGTGCCGCTGTATCTCATAGTTATTGAAGTACGCCCTCTACCATGAATATTGAATGGGCGGTGTCCTCCGGAGTAAGATGTGGGACTGAACTGAGCTGGGTCCTTAGCCACGTAAGGATCGACGCCACCAAAAAGGTTCGCGGAAGTAAGTCGCAGCTTGCAGAAACTCAAACTGTCGAGTGTCGAGTGTATTGTCCTGGACGCGACGTAGCAATATCGATATGGAATCGGAGTCAGACAGTATCCTCCTTGGTCATCCCCGCTTCAGTGTGTTAGGGCTAAAATATATCTCTGACGTATGATGTCAGTGTAACAAAGGTCGCGCGTGCATGACGATGTCAACAAATGACTCTGGATCATCTTGAAGATTGTTCGCTTTCAGTGGGTTCTCGAGTATCATAGTCGATACATGTCTGTAAGTTCCCTATGTAAATGGAATAAATTCGTAATCAAGGACGAGAAGCTCATGACTCACCCATCGACTGACCTGACGAGACAGGACCACCAACGAAGTCCCAATCATTGAGCATTCCCTCTCTTCGTTCGGGAGGATAACAATGCTACCACCGCTGCCATCGCGACGAAAAAGACGGTACTTTTTGTATGCTCCGTTATGAAATTCGTTCAGAACCCTAATAAACTCCAACTCTGGTCTATGCAAGGGTTTGTCACACCAGCTATCCTTCGGGGAAACCAAGAATACGAGCGGCAGGATCGTACGCCAGATGATGGGATGTACACCTGCTGAGAACGGAACGCGGCTGTGCTGCAGGTGACCTAACAAAAATTTCTCATCCATGCTCTCCTGTATCAGGGACTGGTTTTGAGAAGCGGATGCGTGACAGTGTCAAGGAGATGCTCATAGGGCCGCGCGGACGAATCCTCCTCTGTACTTGAGGCTACAGAAACGGTAGTGTTGATGACCACCGATTCTCGACAAGTCGCGATAAAGATTCGAACAGATGGGATTCAGAACTACGGAGGAAAGAGAGTAAAACCAAGGCGCAACCTGCGGCCCCAACGAAGGGGGGATGTGAGGTGGTTATGCTCACCAGCACAGAAAAGAGGTTAGAGTACGTAGATATTGACTGCGCATTCAATGATATGACCTCGAATATAGATGGCATCGGGAACGGTCTTTGAAAGGACCTTCATCGACGAACAGCCAATCGAGGTGTCGGTTCATTGGTTGTGTAGAGATTGAGATTACAGGCAGATAGTGGCGGCAGGTGATTCAACTAGGATTGCTTGTCACGGCACTGCAGTATGCATCGCTACATCCTCGAACTAATCAGCATGTTAGCTTTCACATATTAAGCAAGCAGTCTCATAGACTCACCAGCTGTAGTCCCATTTCATCTTTGTTTGCAAACTCGTACGGAACCGTAGACATGGCTCGGAAATGGCTATCCCTATCCGACAACACCGAGGTGTAGGGTACAACCCTCCTGCTGGAAAACCCATCGCGCCACCTCCACCTAGCTGCAAACCTTCCGACCAACACCGACGCAAAGCAGGAATTGAGAGTGAAAAGTATGACGAGACATCCCTCCAAGTCGACATTCTGAGCCAAGGACCTGACCGAGTGTGCTACGAAAAATGTGAATGCCAAAGTGGCACCCACTGGCGAGGACACACGTTATCCATCTGGTCACACGTAGCTCCGACTCCGAGGAACGAAAGAATTGGGCTCTTCGTAGAGAGAAATTCACATTCTGGAGTGAGCATCATTGCAGGGAAGGTGAGTGTGGGCCAAAGGGACGGACCCAAAGAGGAACAAGTTGGTGTGCTAACCCGTTCGCATTAGCCCAGGTTTCAAACCGGCAGAAAAAATCACGGGCCGGATTTCGCCGTCCCCAAAGGTTGATGACTACCACGACTGCTTGTTCTGACAATCTCACATTTGCTGTCCTTCTCTGCATCCTAGTTATTCCCTGACACGCGAACAATTTCAATACTACCAACCTGTTATTTTCGACTGAAGGGCCTCGCCGATTCCAACAAATTAGGATGTCTGACCAGCCTCTATGAATAATGAGACACGCCTGTTTACCAGGTCAACTTGTCTGCTCTCCCAACTGTATGGGATGAGAGAGCGCCAAAGGTACCACTTCGTCGATTGATGCACGAACATTGAGAAGCGAGGAATAGACTATCGGTAGGAGAGGTATGTTCACCTTTCGATTTTAAAGATAAACTCCTATCGGATATGTTAAATATTTGACGCCCTTGAAGCGACACTAGAATGGATTTCAGCGCATACGATTGCGTCGGATCAGAATGGCCAGCCATCCAGACGTCATATCTACCGTGAAAATGCAGAATCAATATCCAACATAAGTCGGCGTAAAGCTTTATGTTATCAGACCTGGTACGGTCAGCTTTGCTCATCCCGAGGTCATTCAGTAAGTCGTTTCCTATCTTGATCTACACTCTAATCAGATGTATCAGCAACTTGTTCTCTTGTAAGTTTATTCCCGTTTTCACGTTCTATAACTTACCTTGCTAATTCCCGCTCCCTAACCTAGCGATTCTTTATTTAGTAAATAAAGAATCGCTAGGTTTTTTAGAAAGTAAAAATATACTATATGAGTTATATCACAACCGTGGCGTGATCACAGCCCTCTCAATTTACGTCGTTGTGGCAGTTCTCAGTTGAATGCACAGTTTTGTTCAGCTCAGAGATCAAATAGACGGCCTATGCAATACGTACGATCTCTCAGACCCATCATTGTCGAAGCCTGACATCGCGTTCATCTACACCCAGTAGGCCTCTCCGGAGCTTGCACTGAAGGTAAGGATATATATATTATTATCATTACGATTGAATGATTCTACAGTGATTAGGCGATACTGCGACAACATGACAAAACGATTCCACCATGATTAAAGCGAACCAGTTACTTCCAAAAATTTACAAACAATAGCTTCACGTCAATCCTGATACCAAAGTCGCGTATCCTTGCGTCCCCCTGCGACATTAGGCGTCTGGAAGTGGTGCCGGAGAGAGGGTCGCGGCAGGGCGTTAATGAGGTCAACATACGTCGCTCCTTCTTCCAACACGCCAGACTTCAGGACCTTTAAGAGCGAGCTCGTGAATACACCGCTCCATACCTCCATGCCTTTCTCCTTCTTTACCCGCATCGCTTTCGCAACCTCGTCTCCCCTACATGCCGCTAGCATAACATGGGAATCCATGTCTGGGGTCCAATCCTCTGCGGAGATCGATCGATAACCAGGGAGGTCCCTAAGGGTCTCTTCGGCAGCGAGGAACATATCTTCGATCGAGGCACGCTCCAGCGGGGGAACAGTCCGCTCCGCTGAGCTCAATGCTCGAGTAACACTGCCTGCATGACAACAGTCCAGGATAAACGTGATTCGATGACCTTTGGTACGGGATATCTGGGAGAGCAAAGTATTGATCTCCCGGTCGGTGATATCGTGGACGAATGCACCGCTACTGTCGAGGGCGTTCCGATCCATGGGACAAAGCACCTCAACGAATTTGCGGCAGTGCTCATCATCGGGGTCGTCGTCAAAAAAGTCAGGATCATCGTCATTGTCTGACAATGGATAGCGAGAACCATGTCCAGCGAAAAAGATGATGATGGGATCGCCGTGCTTGATGTCTGGGTTGGTGATGAGACTGCGAAGGACGGATAGAATATTTTTGCGAGAAGGGATGGAAGAAGGGTCGGCTGCTGTGCCGTGACCCTGGTCCGTTGGACCAAGAAGACTTTGAATTCGCTCTCTAGGCACGAGGAGGTCTTCGACAAGGTACTGCTTTATTGCTAAGGCATCTGCTACACAGCCGCGCAATGGGTTGGATGAATACCCGTCGATCCCAACGAGAAAAGCCCAAAATCGACTAGGGTCAAGGCGCGGCTGTGGCTACATTATTCCCCATCAGTAGTAATCACAGCCAGCGAAAGTAAGTGTAGACCCACAACTTCCGACTGTGCCGTTGTTGCCCGCAAAGGATACTGATGAACTCTTTGTTCAGATTCGAGGTGAATATGGGAAGTCCCGTTGGACCCCGCTCTCGACATTGATATAGGATCGGCGCCACGATTACATGGGGCTTTCCATTCGGCCTTCGGTAGAACTTGTGCGGGATCGGCCATATCGTACTCTTTCGCCAGATGTATCCCGAGCTCTTCGACGGAACCCGTGTCTTTGACGATCCGTCCCAGCGCCAAAGATATGGAATGCCTAAGCAAGGGTATTAAGTATAGATATGCACAAATACGTGCCTTTGTGAAAGCACAGTAAAGTGTGGTCGAATACAACCGTTTCCACTATATCGCGCCGAAAAGACCGACGGTAATGAACAAAGAAATCTGCTCTGTGCTTTACTTATAGTCTCGCAAGGATGTAAAAAGTACGGCACATTGTGACATTGATTGTGTATACAAGGACGCTTCAATGATCCATTCGGCCAACAGGTCTCTAGGCGGTAGGATGCACCGAGACATCCGTATCATTTCAAGCAAGTAATTACAAAGTTATTGTGAGTGACGTGCCTAGGAGAACGGTGTTCTAGCGAAGAGTAATGAAGGCGATTCAGAATTGGACCGTCGGCTATGGGTAAATTGTATATGCATCCCTGACTGTACACGGATGCAATGCAGATCCCTAAATCTTGAATATGTTCGATCCAGACTGAATCAATTCCAGGGCGTGTACGGTACCGCAGCACGATCATGCGTCGCGGTAAGACGGTGTCCGATTTATTTCCTTCTTGGGCATGAAACGAGAATAAATACCCCAGGTAACAAAATCAATATTCAACGGGAAGGAAGCAGGGAGGGGTTACGAATACGTGTAACTGAAACAATCCTGACATCTAACTTTAGGCTCCGAAAGAGAAGAATAGCTCGCGTAGTAGTCTCGTAAGCCATACCTCAACGATCTGTATGAAGATTTAAGTTGTTTGCATTACTTCGTCTGAGGAATGGGCGTCTGATCTCACTGTATCCCTTTATTCTGAGATTTCCAGACTTTCACAGGCCCCGAAGCTCCAAAAGCTTTTTTTTTAAAAGGTTGTCAGTTGTATTATCAATTGGTTTTCCGTCGTCCGAAAGTAAAAATAAGAGGCTACAGCATACACAAGAGCTGTCCAAGTTTTTTGTACCTTATACTTCTCACACCGGTTTCCTAAACTCTGGAACTTTTCTGGGATCTATGCACACGTGCCTCCAAAGCTGCATTGGATTGAGTCAGGGAAGACCCGATTCTGAGCAAGGTTGATTGATGCTGTTGGAAATATTCCTTCAGAAAAAAAAAGACAGCCTTTTTTTCAACAACGGTTGCTACTATATCACCGCCTGCAATGTAAGGCGACAATAATTTACCACGTAGTGCCTGAGAATCGAGATTCTATTGACTCGTAACATCCTGAGTCGCGGAAAAGGGTCTTTCTGACCGTTTGCCGAGTCGCAATCACCCCTTCCGTTTCCTTTCCCCGACTGATTCACTCAGGATGGTGCGTGTGGCAGAAGCCCTTTGTATTGGGATCACCACCTAGACGTGCCTTGTACTACCATCTCAGGATGCGCTTGGCTATCGAAAGGGAAATATAGATACTTCCGCGTACGATAACCCAAACAATGATATCCTGACAAAGTAAGCAGCTTATTATGTGACGGCAGCGGCGTAGAATGGCCTACTGTGAGAACAAGTATGCACGAAAACAATTGCCTCGCATTGAAGAGACCGACAGCCGTCTGGCAGGAGTGCGATCAAAGACATCTTCGAGCTCATGGCCGAGGACTCCCTGGTTACCGATCGGTCTTGACATGTATACAGTACTGTGTGGGTCCTGGCAATGCCGTCTAAGGAAGAAGCGCGGCGAGGTGGTGGCTTCACGAGTTTGCTCATCGACACTCTGAAGCCTGTTACATGGAGAAAAGAAGCGGCATAACGTGGACCTTGTTGACACCTTCCGTCCTGACTCTATTCTAGCACATCAGCCATTCTAAGAGGATACGCCCACCTTTAGCGAACAGGGGCAGTCGTACAAGCTGTAAGGGTCGGCTCCTCCTAATTTGGAAACCTACTGCTCATCCATCTTCCCCCTTGAGTTGTGCGGTGAGTGCGACAGTAGCAAAAGCAGATTGTCATCATCTCTACAATCACAACTCTGCTATTCGAGTATGGATCCTTGCATGGGCCGCGGCGGCTCAACACCACAAGATGACTAGCTTCATACCTAAGTATATCGGCCATTTATCAATAATGTGATGGTCGACTGTAATGTCGACGACAAAAAGCAGAACTAACGAGAACAGATTGGCACAGATGCATAAACGGTAAGCACCATCCTACTTACCTGCGGCAGTCATCTATGAGGCAGAAGTTCCGATTTGGGACCTGCATGAATGTCCTCCGTTGGATAAGTGGCACATATCCCCGAAGAAGTGTAAGGAAAGCAAGTCAATGTGGTCCGGGGGGACCTTCCGCGGATCAGGAAAAGGGTGTTTTGCTGACTGCGTAGAGGTAACAACAAGACGAGGAATATGTAACGGCGAAGCCGCGAAGGGGGCTAGTTTGAATCTGTCGGTGTAGGAAATGGGACGGGTATTTCCACCGCTGTGTCTACAGATCAGGGCAGCCAGGGTGCGGTAGTAAGTTCGGTTCTTAACGGTTGGACTGGTAAACAGATGCATGCAGTGCGGTGGATCAGTGTTTCAAATTGTTGCATTCGGTGAAAACCATCTGTAGAGATGAACGGGTCGGTAGCATTGGGACTTGTTCGCGTGTCAGAAAACAACTGGACTGTGGAGAGGAGGATGATCGTTCGACATTCAATCGAGTGGTCCTGTCCACGTGGTGGTTATCCGAAATCTTTCAATTCCCGGGCACGAACCGCCAGGGTCGGGAGTCAACGGGCGCGCCTTTGCTGTTCATCATAACATCAGTCGGCGTCTCGTTTTCTTGGTCCGTTATCCGGCTAGATTCAGGTGTTTCATACGAGTCGGTTTATTGACGTGCAGACGCTCTAAAGCTATGTAGAGAGGGCTGAGATATGTTTGAATGCACATCCCATTAGCGCCTCGTGCTCCAGCGCGCGGATTGTGATCGTCAATCACCCTGAGAGGGTATCAGAATATCGACAGGTTATTCATTCTCTGGAACTCGCTCTACACTCTTTAAGCTGTACTATGCACCGCATTTTCGTCAACATGTTGTGTACGGTGGCGTATGTTCATTGCCACAGTCACAATGTTGTTGCTGAGTATTGACGACCTGCTTAAGAATACAAGATGATTAATTACTCATTTCCTTCTATCTTAGTGAGAAGTATGAATATCACAACAGGAAAGCTGAAAACGGACCGATAGCATTACCATAAGCGCAGCCAATAGAAAGTGTTGGAAATGAAACTGGTACTGCATGCCCCGAAGTATTCTTCTGTGCCACCACCACAGCATCTTTGAAGAGGGTATACGGATCACCATTGGTTACCCGCAGTCGCTTCCACACAGCGTCTTTTGTCCCTGCATGGATTCCTCCCATTGGGGAAGGGGTGGGTATATATCCTCAAAAAGATCCGAGGAAGACACGGACCAATGCGAGTATTTTGTGTGTCAGAATGGGAATCTTCTTTGGCACCATAGAGGCAACAAAAAGACAAGGATATATAGCCATGAAATGGGTCCAGCCTATTCAATCCAAGAGGCAGCGTGACGTAGGTCTGCGAAGTTACAAATACAACATTCCTCCAAGTCGACATCCCAACCCAAGGAGATACATCCAGTTATGGTGTGAAAAATGTCACCTAGTATCGGCACGACATGTGATAGCGTCGGTGGTGCGGGGTGCTAAATATTCGCAGACAATGTTTTAGTTCAAGAATAATTCAAGAATGCCTCGGCGTTTGCATTGGCCTGAAGATATCCCCAAACTGAAGCATGAATGCACCGAGCTTGCCCAGAATTGTCGGCGAAGCACCCTCGGTAGTAGTAACCCGGGTCGTTGCCATTTGATACAAGTTAGGTTTGTCGACCTGCCGGGGGTTCGATTCCCTGCTGATGCGCTGAGCTATATATACATCGCGTAGTTCGAGCATTTTTCATCGGACGATAACCAATTTTCTAACTTGTTGGATTGGGGGCTTTTAAGTGCTTCAGGGCTCCAGAGCATTCACACGAGAGGATTGCAATACAAAGCATAGTATTATTTATTCTTCTATCCCTGATATTAGTGACGGACAACATCGGTAGAAAGGATAGCATCGTCTCGCACCGTCTTCATCAACACTGGCTGGATACATATGCAATGTGCACCGCCGATAGGTCTAACATCAAGGCTCGCAAAACGGGGAACGTGGCTTCAAGGAAGAAGCTGAAGCATGGCGTTTGAGATCCAGACGGGCGTGGGCGCTTGCTGGGTAGTGGTGCTGTAAAATGGAAACATCATGATCCAGCCAGGCGGAAAGGCGTATCAATGGGGCGGTGGTAGAACTTGACGGCAATTTTACAACTCCATCTTCAGTCAATACTCTCAGGCTTCCAAGTGCGCATACAATGATTAAAAACCTCACCTTGAATCCGCAAAATACGATTTGATCACAGGGACACTTGATTGTTGGGACTCAGGAGCTTGTAGTGGGGTTAGTGGGGTCATAGGACTCGGAAGGAGTACTGCGTTGCAGAATAACGTTCTCGTTCTTGTGCACCTGCTTGTGTCGGATGAGAAAGCGGGCGTTGAGCATAGAAGGCAGTGAGACTCTGAGGGTAGCGTAGGAGGGAAAAAATGCACTACCAGGATACGAAGGAGTGGTCATCAAATAAGATCTATGTTAAGCCATGAATATAACGTCGTAAGTGCGCGCTTAAATACTCACGTACTAGTATGCTGGCCACCTCTTGGGTTCCAATCAACGAGAGAGGAGCGTGACATGAGCACCGTGCATCTGGCGCCGAGAGGAGTGGAAACAAAACAAGACTTTCCCTGACGCAGACCACGGATCACTAAACAGAAGCGAGCTCTAAGATCGACGAGTGCGTTGGTGAGATTGGATGGTAAATTCTGCTTGTTCGACAGAAGCTTGGGTCGGAGTCGCCGATTGTGTACGAGGTTTGATGTGAACGTCTTCTACTGGTTCTTGATCAGACTGCACTGTGACCGAGATGATTCCCTGAGTAAAACGTCCAGGAGCATTTGCTTGCTTGCGTCAGATGTGAATACAGATTCAGATGTAACGGGATCGAGTGCGCCGTGACAGCCTGAGATCGGATGGACGAGATTGATATCGCGGAAACAAATAATCCACTTGTGAATATAGAGCCAGAGGTTAGAACTGTGGAAATGAGGATACAGTAGAGGATAGACGCACCTGATCTTACAGCGGAGTGCGCGGCTGAACTTGGAGGACATTCTTGAGAGGCTAGCCATCCTACGCCAGCAAGCAAGGCGGATACCGCGTCGCTGTCCCTCTACGCGTAGATAAGAGCGCGAGTGTCACGTCGTTCTTGATATTATCCCCAGCCATAGATTTGGGGATGTTTGCTTATCGGGGGCTTCCGTCAGTGGGAAGAGTTCCGCAGAATCACCTGCATGTCAATGTGTAGTGGCGATGATTGATGCCATGGTCCATGGAAGGGAAAAGTCTAGCTTGAGGGTGTTTGCTTGCATCGAATGAGAACGCGGAGTAGGCATGCGAATGGGGGGGTGGGCTATCATTAATGGGGTACGATCGACGAGTGCATCGGGTGAGATCGAATGGTGAGGTCTGTTTGCTTGGCGGGAGCTTACGCATACGTCGGCATGGGCATTTGAGTTGTGGTCCACGGGCCTAAGGAGGAGAAAGGGAAGGGCTGAACAATGTTAGATTCAGAAGAGCAGCGGAGGGAGATTGAGTGTGGCCTCGACACTGCCTCTCAGATCTCAGGGATCTCGACTTTCTCTGAGTCGCGGCCCTTATTCTCGGATAGGTCTTTCGGAGACTCGAGCCGGATCCCGACGCAGCGGAATAGGTTCCGCGGAAGTAAATCCCAACATGGAGAACTATGCATATGAGCTGAAATGCATTGTCCTGAGTGCGGCGTATCAATGTCGCAGTCAGATACTGTACTGAGGAGGTAAAGTATCAATAGTCCTAGACAAGCGGAAGTGTACCAAGAGCGAGCCCAAAATTGATTCCGCAGAATCAGAATCTTTTTGCGTGGTAAGAGGAGAATAGCACGTTCAAGGCATTGATACTCCCATCCTGGCCTTGGGTTGAGGTGTGCTGTCGTGCACACACCCTCTTGGAGGGACCGACACTGCGAAAAGGCATGGTTGGCCGACGTTTCTTGCTCCAAGTCCGATATCGATCCGGGTAATGCGTTGGGTGAGGATGAGCTGATGTCAAAGCTAAAGGACTAGTGAGCGTCGAAAATGACGGGCGCAGGTGTAGGGTTGGTGCGGTGTGACCGGTGGAAGAATTCGCGTCAAAGCTGAGCGCTGATGGGTCGTGGAAGGAGAGTGCAGAGGATGGTGTTTTCGTATTTCTTGGCATCCAGTTAGGTTCTGCAGACGAACATCTATAGGCTGGTGGTACGTCAAGCCGCCGGGGGTTCGATTCCCCATGATGTACATACCTGAGTAGTTAATAGTTTTTTTTTGGCCAAATGATAAAATTTTTTTTACCAAACTCACTGGAAATGATTGTGGTTATATCCTTATATCCAAGTGGTAAACTTGTAACTTTGGGGGTAAAAGCGGTGTGAGGGTGGAAGAATCATTTCGTGTTAAAACTAGTTGGTGGAGGAAAGAGACAGACAAACGTGCGAATATGTTGGGTAGTGGTAACCTGGATCGTTGCCATCTCTGAGGTCCAAGTTCCACCGAGGGTTCGATTCTCCTTTGACGTACCTACCATTCGGAGGGTGTTTTCCTGTCAAATTTTTCTTCTAATCTTGGAGTACTGAGTGTTCACTGTTCCGACTCCCCCGATTGAAGCACAGTTTCGCTTTGAACAATGAACGTTTGAACGTCGGGCCTCGGGGGCCGGCGCATTTTGTCCGAGGGAATAAAGCATGTTTGTTTTACAAATTACTAGCTCTATACAGCGACTGGTGTGTAACGAGAGTGGGAAACCAAGCAATGGTGTGATATCGACACTGGCTATCAGCAAGGGATAGTCTCTCCTGACATGTCCGTACCAACCCGCCGCCGTGGCCTGGGCATGGGAAGAAGCGCCATGGCTCGTGGCTTCTATGTTGCCGTTCTTGAGTGGTGATGCGTAGTAGTAGTACGCACCCAGATCAGATGGGCACCAAGGAAGGAAAACTCGTCGGATGAGAATACCCCACGGGGCAGGCACAAAGACAGATTCCTAGATACGGGCGTGGTATGAAGCGTGGAGTCTACGTCGTCCCGCACCAGAATCGCGCCCTCGTTCTCGATACCTCACTTGGAACCTAGGCCCGATATTCTGGTTGTTGCCAGCCAGGGGAGCTGGGCTGTATGTCGATATCCAGTGGCGATGATTGAGGAAATGAGCTACTTGTTGGGAGCTTGCCTCGGATGACAATGCGGAGTAGGTAATGCTAGCGCTAGTGAACGTTTGAACGGGGGCTTGAGTTGTGGTTGGTGGATAAAAATCAACGGTTCGTCGGGCGGGATCGGATGACGCGGTCTGCTTGCTTGGCGCGTACGTCGGAGCTGGGCATGGGGTTGTGAGCCAGAGAAGGGAGGTTGTAGGGAGGGACACCGCAACGAGGGAAGGGGAGGAACTGGACAATGCCATTGTTAGAAGAGCAGCAAGGGAGATAGAGTGTGGCGCACCACGACGCCGACTCTTGTCCCTCTAGGCCTTTCCATGACCTGCTGTGTTGTTGCGGTCTTTTACCCTGACTCTCGAATACGCGATGTCTTGAGCTCACCACGTAAGGGATGGACATCGAGAAAAGGTTCCGCGGAAGTAAATTCCAACTTGGAGAACTATGCATGTGAGCTGAATGTATTGTCCTGGACATGGCGTAGGATGTGAAATCGCAGTCAAACACTGCATTGAGGAGGCAAAGTATCAAGAGACAACATGCGTCATGGTGGAATCAGAATCGTTTTTGTGTCAGGACTGGATCTGGAGTGTACGCACATTCAAATTAATATTCCTTGCTCCAAGTTGTCGTACTCACAGAGGGTTGGGGGATGTCGATGAGTTGCTTCAAGACCAGGTTTGGTGGATGTACCCAAGAGGGTTTACCGGTAAAGGACGCGCGCTAGGCGGAAGAATCGTTTTGGTCGGTCATGATGCAGTGAGGACGGTGAACATGACGACGTTGGGGAAAGGAAGAAAGGACAGAGGAGGGAGAAGAAGGGTAGTATAGGCATCAATGGAGTAGTGGCAACTTGGGTCATTGCCATCTTGCACTAGGTAGTATACGTAGGTCCTACTGACCCGCCAGGGGTTCGATTCCCATTGATGCATGAGAGTGAAGAACATTTTTAGACGTTACTTTTTATAAAGTACTCTAAAAGCTTTTACCAACTTTCGTCAAGCTCACTGGACAATTGGAATTACACGAGAGAGGAATGCGATTCTTCTATCCAAGTAAATGCGATGTCGAAGTGTTTGGTTTAGGGTGTAACGGAACGCACCGTTACATACCGGTATGTATCCCATGATATGAGAGCTGCTAATAATCGATATTCTAATGTAAGATCAGCAGGTGTTCCGTTGAACGCAACCATATCAGCCTTTCTGGCCGCGTCACCGAATTATTCGCTACTAGTATAGACGTAATTAGGGTTCCTGTACCATATTCTCGTCGGTATAGCACTCTCAAGTTGAACATCTAGCTTCTTGATTAACAACAAGTCACATCTTCAAACTGAGAGCACTATAGTATCTCCTCACTACTTAATGGATGCCTTGAAGCCAAGGAAGGACCTTCTCCTGCACACTTTCATCAGCAGAGGATGGCTGGGGGACGGAATCACCAGCCATGTTGTCACGGTAGGCACCTATCTCCCGCAACATGAGAAGGACATCGAACACATCAACCTCATCTCCCAGCATACGATCGTGTCTGTTCTCTCTCTCCCTCTCAGCCTTCCTTTTGCGCCGCTCAGCCTTTTCCTGATCCCTGCCACTACTCTTGGGATAGAAAGTGTCCATCCACATCGATCTGACCTGCGTCAAAAATTCCTTCATAGGCCATGTCGTGATGAGCGCTGAAGCATATACTGCAGCGAACAGACAGTGAGGTGGCCATTGGGTACCGCGAGGAGGTGTACGGACAGCTTGACCAGCTGAAATCCAGGCACGGAGATTAGCCGTTCTAGTTGTAGGTTCAGCGAAATCTTGTACGGTCCACCGAGGTTCATCTGGCGCGGCCCCCGGAACTACGTCTGTTGTTTTCATGATGAAGTTAGGAGTCTGTTTTGTAGTGAGCTATAAGTTACGGGGCTTAATGTGAACTAGTCCATACCAGAAGTATGGCAACACTATGGCCAAACGCAACATGTAACATCCGGTTAACCAGCAAGCCGTTTCGCGGATCGTCGATGTCAGTGATGATATCCCCGGGCCCATCGCCTCGTCGCTGTGTGAACCTTTCAATGTACTAAGCACTTGGATTAATAAAGGGAAAAAGAAATACATTCCAAGGTGAGAGACATACCTCACTTCCCTTGCTCTGCCTAATTAGATGCACAGCCTCACAATAAGGAGGTGGGTTGTTAGTGACAATGCAAGTTCCATCGCGCTCGATAATTGATGTCCTGAAAGTAGACGACTGGTCTTCAGAAAGAGTGGTGACAGATCCCTCTTCAAAGTCGGGGTCGATGGGAAATATTGGACCGCCGGGATGGAAGTAGAGGCCACAAGTAAGGGTAGATTCGAAAGGGGCATCGTAGTCAAACCCTACTCGACCCAAGTCTGTAGGAGAAAAAGACAGGCTGCCTTCAACACCCATGATGCAGTAGCCGGCATAGCACAACCATCTGTACGGTTTTGATGATAACTCGGTCAGTCTGTCAATGGGGATTTCGAGACAAGGCAACCAAAATTTAGAAGCTGGGGCATTATCGGGGTTGCGAAGATGAACATGAAGGCGTACGGATCGCTGCTCTGGAGTCGCCATGGGACTTGAATATTGCAGAGGTTCCATATGAAATGGAAAGAGACCGTGTCATATAAGCTAGTCTAAGACACCGATTTCATGTTTTAGTTTACCGATCCATACGCTGGGTTTCCATGCCCAGTTAACTGCCATGCCGCTGCATGCCGAGGAGTTAACTGCCAACTAGTGAGGTGTAGGGTCGGTGCGGCGTCAAATCTGGTTGGTCATGGAAGGTGACTAGAGCAGAGGACGGTGGGTTTCACATTTCCCAGCATCCAGTAGTACTTAAGTCAAACTTAAAGATCCTGCAGACGGACATCTATAGACTGGCGGTACGTCGACCCGCCGAGGGTTTGATTCCCCATGATGTACATTTCCTGAGCAGCTAACAGTTTTTTTTGGCCGAATGATAAAGTATACGTACTTTTTACCAAGCTCACTGGAAGTGATTGCAGTTATATTCTTCTATCAAGTAAAAGCGATGTGAAGGTGGAAGAATCATTTCGCGTCAAAGCTAGTTGGTGGAGAAAAGAGACGGACAAAGCGTGAGAATACAGATTATGGGGTAGTGGTAACCTGGGTCGTTGCCATCTCTTGCATTGTACGCAATTCCTATCGACCCGCCGGGGGTTCGATTCCCCCTTGATGCACTGTGCCAGAAGCATGCGCCTTTCAATTTTTTAAATTTTGGAGTATTCAGTGTTCGACTCATTGTTGAAGCTCAGTTCCGCTTTGAATGTCGGACCTCGGAGCGTTATGTTCGAGGGAACAAGGCAGGTTTATTTTACTAGCTATGTGTGTAAAGAGGGTGGGATACCGAATAATCTGAGTGTGATGTCGACAAGGGATAGTCTCTCCCGACATGCACGCCTAACCCACCGCGCGATGTATCCGACTCCCGGGCCAGGACTGGGGTAGTAGATGGAAGGAAAAGAGGAGCGCTTGTTTGTTGGGATTCCGAGTCGAGAGCTTGTGTCGGAGTATCATAACACCCCACGGGGCGGTCACAAAGCTGTTCCCCTAGATACGAGCGTGGTATGTCGCGGCTGTTGAACGTTAACTCGCACCAAGGCCCTCGTTCTTTTGATACTTTGCTTGAGTGGAGCTGTTAAATAATATCTAGTGGCTGCCGCGGAAGGGAAATGTCTAGCACGGCGGAGAGCTGCTTGTTGGGGGCTTTGGTTAGATGAGAATAGGCGGTGCGTGGGGACTTGCCAGTGCGCTGTGGTTGAGTAGAATCGACGACTGCGTCGGGTGAGATCAGATGGTGACGTCTGCGAGTACGTCGGAGCTGGGCGCGGGGTTTTGAGCCGAGGCTAACGAGGAGAGAGGCTGTGAGGAGGGACACCACAGTGAGGGAAGGGAAGGAACTGGACAATGCCAATGTTAGAAGAGCAGCAGAGGGAGATAGAGTGTGGCGCACCTCTGCCTCTCAGATTCCACAGCCTGAGAGATCTCGTCTTTCTAGGCTTTTCCATTTCCATGAGCTGCTGTATTGTCTCGAACAGACGATGTCCTTCGGAGACTCGAGCCGGGTCCCTCACCACGTAAGGATCGACGAAGCGAAAAGTGTTCAATGGAAGCAAATCCCAGCTTGCTGTCAGGAGGTGACTGCATTGTATTGTCCTGGTAGTGGTGCAGCGATTGTCGATATAAAATCCGAATTAAATAAACATTGCATCGAGGACGCAAAGTAGACAAGCGGAAGTGTACCACGAGCAAGTGGAATTGTCCAAGATTGAACATTGATTCTGTGGAAGCAAACCGCAACGAGGTAGGACATGGCGGAAGTTAGAACCGCGCAAAGGAGGATAGACAGTGTACGCACCCTTCAAGTTAAATTTCCTGCTGCTTGTCGTACTCATACCCTCTTGGAGGGACCGACACTGCGAAAAGGCATGGTCGGTGGATGTCTTGAGTCCGGTATCGTGTTATCCAGTTGTTGGACGAGGATATGGGGAGCCAAGGTGTCCATGTCAGTGCTAGGTGAATAGGGCGAGAGGCGGAAGAATCATTTTTGGTTGGCTATGATGCAGCAAGAATGGTGGACTTGACGGAAGGGAAGGAGAAGGGACAGACTCACGGGAGAACATAGGGTATGAGCATCAATGGGGTAGTGGTAACCTGGGTCGTTGCCATCTCAATCGATTACATATGTACTGTGTCGACCCGCCGGGGGTTCGATTCCCCCTTGATGCACTATGCTAGGGCGCTATTATTGTCTCAATTTTTAAAAAATTCTGATTCCAGGTTCTTCAATTGGGACCAGGGACCGAAAGTTTGGACTCTGGAATCACTCCAAAAAATTGGAAGAAAAATCCATTTCAGTGACAAGTGTGTTCGCAAGAGGTCGATAATTTCTGTAGCGTTCCGGCGTGGCCATCCAAAGCTTGACGTGTTCGTCTCATTGTCAGGGCCTACAAACTGACAAATACGAAGCGGACTATGATAATGCCATAGCCAGTCGGAGGGGATTCATGGAGACAATTGTGGGTAAGGTGAAGCATGTTACGAACCTTGGTGAGGAGAATACCGGGACCAACCAGGCAAGGAAATCATGGAGACGACAGGAGGCAGTCACGATCTTGGCGAGGATACCACTGTGCAAACCGATGTCAGAGGTAAACATAGCGCATATATACAGTACGCACCCTTGTCTTTTTTCATTTTAACCCTTTTGTTTGCTTTTATTGGTATGGCAAGTAACGAAACAGTTCCAGCTATACCCAGGGTTGTAATCTCCACACACCGCGGCATTCAACTCGGACAGATCATCCGTTGAGTATTCCTGTTTACATAACTCTTTCCGTCCCGAAACTTTCCCTAGTGTATCCTGTTCGAGTCATACATAGCCATTATCACTATACTGATGCAGCTATGCAGTTGTGGTATGATGGAATAATAATGGTATTGACGTCGAGATTGATCATGAGCTTGCATGAAAGGGAGCATGGGAGATTTGAACTGCATGAGAACTTAGGTTCCGTGAAGACAAATCACAGGGAGGGAGGACAAGGTTAGTAATTTTTACTGACGCTGCGTTCTACTCGTCAGCGAACAAAACGAGGTGCATCTTACTCGAGCAACTGAATAGCAGTACTGGTCGAGGATAGAGCGATAGGTATGGTAGCTCGCGGCGGCCGGCGGAGCGTGCCATCACACATTAGCCAGTACTCGTGAGAAGTTGATAGGTCCAGGACATGATATCGTCAACCTGGATTAAGATTCTGACATGGTGATTCCGTATTCTGAATCCATTCTGATTCTGTGAAATGTGGGGTCGTTGCCATTCTGTTCCTATCGACCCACCGGGGGTTCGATTCCCCTTTGATGCACTGCCGAAGAGGATGGTCGTCTTTCAATTTTTTTTTTGAATTTTGGAGTGTTCAGTGTTAACTTGATTCCTAAGCTCTTAACTCAGTTTCGCTTTGAATATCGGGCCTCGGGGCGTTATGTCCGAAGGAACAAAGCAGGTTTTATTTTTCCAACAATATAGCCATGCGAAGAGGATGAAATACCGAGCAACGGTGCGATATCGACGACCAGAACTGGTAAGGGATAGTCTCTCCTGACTTGTCCGTTCAACTCGTCGCTGTCCAACTCCCAGGCAAGGAAGAAGGGCCGTCTAAGTCGCGCTTGTTGTCGGGATTGTTCACAGGCCGGGACGGACACCCAAATCAGAAGGGCAGGATTGACATCCCGAGGCGCACTCGCTCGAGACTCGGGAGCTCGTGCCGTAGGTGTACCCCACGGGGCAGCCACAAAGACGATCCCCTAATCCGAGTCTATGTCGCGTTGGCACCAAGGTCCTCGTTCTTTGATACTTTGCTTGTGGGTGGAGCTATCTAGTGTCGATGATTGATGCCGCGGAAGGGAAATGTCTAGCACGGAGAGCTGCTTGTTGGGGGGTTTTGGTTGGATGAGAATGGGGGCTTGCCAGTGCACTGTGGTTGAGTAGAATCGACGACTGCGTCGGGTGAGATCGGGATTCGGAATCCGGTTGGTGAGGTCTGCCTGCTTGGCGCGTACGTCGGAGCTGGGCGTGGGCGCGGGCTAACGAGGAGGAAGCCGTGGGGAAGGACACCGCAATGAAGGAAGGGGAGGAACTGGACAATGCCATTGTTAGAAGAGCAAGCAAGGGAGATTGAGTGTAGCGCACCTAGATCTCAAGGATCTCGTCTTTCTAGGCTTTTCCATTTCCATGAGCTGCTGTATTGTCTCGAACAGATGATGTCCTTCGGAGACTCGAGCCGGGTCCCCACCACGTAAGGGATCGACGTCGTGCAAAAGGTTCCGCGGAAGTAAATCCCAACTTGGAGAACTATGCATGTGAGCTGAATGTATTGTCCTGGATGTGGCGTAGGATGTGAAATCGCAGTCAAACACTCCATTGAGGAGGCAAAGTATCAATAGACAACGCGCGTCGTGGCGGAATCAGAATCGTTTTTGCGTCAGGACCCAGGACTGCGGTCCAAGGATCCGGAGTGTACGCACGTTCAAATTAATATTCCTTGCTCCTTGTCGTACTCACACCCTCTTGGTAGAGGGTTGGGGGAGGTCTCGAGTTGCTTCAAGTCCATTTTTAGGACCAGGTTCGGGGATGGGGGGTACCGGTAAAGATGCCAGTGCGCATGTGAGCCATCGCGCGAGGCGGAAGAATCATTTTGGTTGGTCATGATGCAATGAAGACTGTGAACCTGGCGTCCGAAAGGTCCTTCGTGGGGAAAGAGAAAGGACAGGGGAGTGGGAAGTTCCACGTTATGGGCATCAATGGGGTAGTGGTAACCTGGGTCGTTGCCATCTTTATCGTGTAAGTAGCTCCTGTCGACCCGCCGGGGGTTCGATTCCCCCTTGATGCATAAATCGGAAGGGCTTTTTTGGTTGCGGTTTTTTCAACTTTTGAATGATAAAATACTTCAAACTTTTACTAATCGTGACTCGTCAAGCTCACTGGAAATCACACGAGAGGGATGTAGTACAAGTGTTGTCATATTCTTCTATCCATATATCATAAGTAGTAATAAGTAAATGCGAGTGGTTGTACAACATATGCGATGGATGGCGTGTGGAGAGCGAATGGAAAACTACAAAACGACAAAGGAAAAAAAATCATCGAGAGCATGGAGGCATAGAAATCACTGATTATAACCGGGGATCAACTCGCCCTTCCTAAGATGAAGCCGGCCATCCGTCCATCCCGCCGCTGTCAAATAGACACCCCACGCAACATGGATCACTTCCCACAAGCCCTCATCATCAACACCCAAAGCGACGATATTCTTCCACAAGCCATGGACAGTCGACAACCCGCCAAGGAGCTTATGCTGCGTATAATCTTTCGCGAGGGACTCTGCGAGCGCGAGGAGCTGGGCGTGGACCTCGGACCCGGAGAGTTTCGGAGAGTCAGATAGGTGTGCGGTGGTGGGGAAAGGGTTGGAAGGGAGTGAGCTGGGTGGGAGGAGGGACGCGAGGAGGAGGTCTTGTCGGTGAGTGTAGAGGTACTGGCTGAGGAGCGCGTAGGACTGGGGGTCTGGCAGGCAGAGAGGGTGAACGGGGATCTCGGGACCTGCGGGGGAGGACTGGATGGTACCAGGCAAGCGTGGGCAGTGCACAGCGAGGACTTCGTGGTGCGCGGGGTGGAGGGTCACTTTAGTGGAGTTGGGAGCGAAGACACCGAGAAAGTAGGAGGGGCCTTCTGCGGGCGCGTTGGCAGGCAGGGAGACGGGGTAGGTTGGGGGGATAGGAGTGTCTTTGGGTGGGGTGCTCGGTGCGAGGAGGGAGAGCGTGTAGAACAGGCGCACGCCATAATCCGAGACGAGCTTGTCCCGCGCAAAGAGGGTGGGCGCTTCAGGAAGAGCGACTTGCGCCGGCTTCCCGAGCCTAGACGCGAGCTGGACGGTGATGAGGGCCTCTTTGGATGCGCGGTAGGTTTTAACATCGAAGACTACTTGCCCCGGTTTGGCCACAGCGCGTTTTCGCTTGTGGAGGGGGGCTGGTAGGGACTTGGCCGCTGCTACGTGTTTGCCTGTAGACGAGGCACGGCGGACGGGGATGTTTTCAGCGTTGGAGGCGTTGCGTTTGCCAATCATCGTGTACTAGCGGGAGGCGGGGGAAATTTCTGGGAGTGTACCCTCCTCCCCCTGGGCATTATATACCCCGTCTGCTCACACCAATCGCGTCCAACAGCCAATCCAATTTTTTACCATACATGGCGATAATCATGTTGTTTGTCCTTGTAGGTCACCCACCAATTTACATACCGAGTAATTTTCAAGCAGCAATTGCTACGTCAGGTGATTGTCCTATTGTTGGCCAATTCGACCGCAATTCCGAGATCTCGCTTCCATTTTCCGGTCTCTATATGTACGCTGGCTTGTCTATTGATACTTTGCGTCCTCAATGCAGTGTCTAGTTCGGATTTCACATCATTGCTACGCCACGTTCAGGACAATACTTTCTGCTCTTTGACAGCTCATAGTTCCCCAGGCTGGATTTGCTTCCGCGGAACCTTTTCTCGATGTCGATCCTTACGTGGTGTGGGACCGGGCTCGTTCAAGAGTTAGGGTATAGATCCGAGACAGCAGCAGTTCATGGAAATGGAAAAGCCTAGAAGGGCTCGAGATCTCAGGCTGTGGAATCTGAGAGGCAGACGTGCGCCACACTCAATCTCCCTTGCCTGCTGTTCTGAATCTGACATTGTCCAAGTCCTCCCGACCCTCGCTGCGGTGTCCCTCCGCAGAACGTTTCTCATTGGAAAACCCCATGCCCAGGTCCGACGTACGCGTAAGCTCCTGCCGACACCCGATCTTGCCCGATACACCCTTCGATTCTACTCAAGCCCCCATGCGCTGCCTATCCCCCATTCTCATCCAACCCAAGCTCCCAACGAGCAAGCCAGCGAACGCTCCCCGTGATGGGCATTTTCCTTCCATGGCACCAATCTTGGCCACTGGACATCGACACGTCAGTAAGTGCAGGTCAGCTACACCAAGTAAAGCATCAAGCTCCTTTCAAGAGCGAAAGCCCGACTTTGGTGCAAGTCCAACAGCCTCGACACAGACTCCGAGCCCGCGCTTTTTACCGCACCCGTATCTAGGGGGATCGTCTTTGTGGCTGCCCCATGGGGTGTGTCTACGCATTCTCATCTTACGCGTCCTAAGGGCATCTTCCTTCCACGATCTCCATCTAATCTTGGTGCATACAC
This sequence comes from Desarmillaria tabescens, assembly GCF_030435595.1. NCBI lineage: Eukaryota > Fungi > Basidiomycota > Agaricomycetes > Agaricales > Physalacriaceae > Desarmillaria > Desarmillaria tabescens. The sequence goes on along the minus strand of NW_026848367.1, from coordinate 72,022 downwards.
TTATGCAACACTGGCACTCAATCGGAGTCAAGAACGACAATAACCGCGACCGCGACCTAGAAGCCACGAGCATGGCGCTTCTTCCAATGCTCACGCTATGACTGCGGCGAGTTGGACGTGCATGTCAGGAGAGGTTATCCAATATTATTGACTCTCTCAGGTTATTCGGTATCCCACCCTCGTTACACACCACCACTTGCTGTATAGCTAGAAAAATAAACCAATGCTTTGCTCAATGTTCACTTGGAGATAACGCCCCCGGTCCGAAGCCCGACATATCATTAAAGCACAGGAATCGGAAGTGGCACTGGTGACTGAAATGGATTTTTCTTCTAATTTTTTTGGAGTGATTCCAGGGTCCAATTGTCAATTGATGAATTGGGACTCGGAGTCAGAGTTAAAAAAACTGCAAGACAAACAATATCCGCAACGTAGTGCATCAAGGGGGAATCAAACCCCCGGCAGGTTGAAGAGATGCGTACAGTTTAGTCAAATATGGCAATGACCCAGGTTACCACTACCCCATTGATGCCTATACCATGCATCATTCCGTGAGCTTGTCCTTTTTTCATTCTCCCATGAAGGACCTTTGGACACCATCCTTGCTGCATCCCTGATTCTTTCCAAAGAATGAGGAAATGACAGAGGGTTATAGCAGGGGCTAACTGGTTGTGAGTAGCGCCAAACTGTCTGGACAGAGGCTATACTCAGGGTCAGCTTAAGTAATTTTTAGTGATTGGCAAGCACACGGCATGCAACGGCTCGATTGCCATTTGGCTGCCGTTGTGGCTGAGACCTCCTCTCATTCCGATAACTCCCTATTGGTTCACGTATATCTCGACATACTTGGAAAACCATCAATGTCATGCTTAAAAGGGTGTGCTGCTGGCAATTGTTTGCTTTTTCTCTTCCCATCATCATCATTCTTGTTGAATGATTTTGCACGTTGCACACACTTATTGCTTTCGTTGTTGCTTTTATATGCTCTGCATCATCTTCTGTCTGTTCTACAGCTCCACTCTGTGGTCTATTAGAAACCACCTCAGTGCTATCGCTCCATGTTGACCTTATTGTTGTTTTATTATGGTTTCATTTGTATTTAACAAATCTCCTTGTGATAGCATGTATTCTGGATATAATCATAGCATACAATCTTTGTATGAACCTGAAAATTTAAATCAGCATGTTCATTTTGCAACGGCTGGCAGTGTTTGCCGATGGTTATATCTAGTGTTCAGTGAGTGTGTGCCTGTTCATGGCCGGACGTTCACAGTCAGGTACAATGAACGTTGTGATGTGTTCATTGTGGAAAGTCTTGCTTTGGATCAATGTATTCAGCTGCCTAGGTGTGAGGTGGAAGCCTCTACATTTTATCCTTGGATGTATGACAAGAGAATACTTGCCAGAGAGCAGACCAATCCATCATGGATATACACCAAGGAACATCATTTGTCAGACTCTTTAGATTGCTGTACTGTTGAAGAGATGGTTGGTGTTGTTGCTGTAGCACAGGCAGATTGGAAATGCAGTTCAGTGATTAAGGCAGTGATCGCCTCCTTTATGGCATATGCCTCGGAACTGTCTGTCATGTCTGATTCTGCCTTGCTTGACCTTCATTCTACCATGTCTGCCACCCCCGCCAGAAGCAGCCAGCATTGATTTCTCATGTTTGAGATCTTTCGGATACGATTTGGAGACAGTGTATTCTCTGGTATTGTTTGATGGCATCCAGATCTGCAGCAGTATGCACCAGGAGTTTCTGAACCTAATCCCCTCTTCTCTGATCTTGAGTTAAATTTCTTGTCACTTGTGAAGAAAAAGGGTATTCGATTGCCACAGATAACCAATGACACATTAAAATCTGTCAATAACTTGCTTCATTTCACCCGGCGTCTATGGTGACAGAAGATTTCAAGAGACGATTACATAGATTTCCTGGTGGACAGCCTTCAGAGAAGGTGGGATGATGGTATCACTTTGCCTGGATATGTTATAGCTGATATGCTTAATCATTATGTAGCCTCTGTCGATCTTTGATTGCAAACTGCTCTGTTCAATCTTCTGGAGATGGAATATGGTGTTCAGCTGTGTTGCATCTTGCTTCCTCTGATGCATACTTGCAGCCGTCATGAACATCGTCAAAACATAACTGCTGAGTCATGCAATGTTGATGCTGAATCTTTAGCAGCTCACTTTTGCCATATAAAAGATAACTGGCCCTTGCCAGTGCCCCAGGACATCAAGGACAGTTGTGTTCACATGTTTAGAGAGAAGACGTGTTGGCCCAACACCTTTCCATGTGCAGTGTGCTCTAGGGACCTCCATAAAGGTGAATCTTTAAAGGCTATGCGCTATCCATTTGCTGAGGTGGATGAAACTTTCAGGGAGAAGTTACATTTGGATTTGTTAGCTGTTGATGGTACTGAGTGTCGACCTGAAGGTGTCAACCATCCTGTGTTGTGCAATTGTATGCTGGAACCGTCTGGTTGCATTGATGAGTTGTTCAATATATGTATGTATTGTGAGAACATGTTGAAAGATGGGCATCTACCCAAATATGCAATCAGAAATCAGCTGTTCCGAGGTGCTTTGCCTGCATACTTCAAGGATATAACATGGGTGGAAGAGATGGTCTGTTCTGTATACAGATGTACCATGCATGTTTCTCAACTTTATGGCTCTGCTGATCTGGCTCAATCTCGAGTGTTTTACAGAAATACATGTGCTCATGATGTTAATTTGGTTTCCACCATAAGCGTGTTGCCAAGGACACCATCTGATATAAAGGACATGCTGAGTGTGATTTTCGTGGGACAACATCAGTCCGTAAGGTCCTGCTTAAAGACGATGTTTTATATTTGAAAGAAAAAAGTATGGAACTTGTTATGATACCTATGCAAGCATAATCAACTGTACCAGAAAATTGAACTGAGTATGGAGCAGATGGAACTCTACGGACAGTGAAGAGGCTGGCTGTGGGCACCTGTGGAATAGTGAGCAGGCTAAAAGGCGAACCTCAAAAACCCACACACACACTCACACAACTACACAAACTACAATCACCCTCGTAAGTTCTAGGGGGAGCAATTATTTCTAATGTGATCCGACTATACTTCAATATCTTGAAGAGTTTCCCTTATCCTCAGTGCTCTTAGCGAAGCTAAGCTTTCTCTAATGAATTCCTAAGTCTAGGAACTTTTTACAGGAAGGTCGTTCACTGGCGCGATGCAACCTTCAAGGCAGATTTGAGTTATAATACACAAGGGACACTGATCCCGACAGAAACAGAGGCAATACATGCTGAAACTTTAGTGAGCTCGCTAAAAGAACACCACAGGCAAGCACTGACTTAGCCCGCTTGCTACACAACTGTATGTAGGGGTTCTCCAACTAACTCCAGCAGGTTATCTCGACTCAAGAACACTTCAGAAGCGCTCGGAAACAGATTCAGAAACGGAACTTTGAACAGAACTGACACGGAACAGACTGAAACAGAACAGAACAGAACAGAACTCAGATTTCCACTTCAACACATTCTCTGAACAGACTTATCACACTTAACAGCACAGAAACAGTGTCACTGATTCATATTCACTCTGACTAAGTTCTCAAAAGTCTTATCAAAAGGGTATCTCGTATTTCTCTGAGTGAGCTCACTAATTCTATGCACAGCTCGAAGTCACAAACTGATCCTTTGTTACAGTACCACCTTCAACGCATGCACGGGAACTCAGGGGCTCAAAACTTGGCTTCTACCTACTGTAACCAGCCTACTTATACTACAGGGGAATTAGAATTACAAATGTCATGCAGTACCCAGACTCCTACATGCGTAGCATGTTGCCACTGCCGCCTTACTGAGCATCTGAGTCAGACTTCCCAGTTTTAGTCTCATTTCTATAGTGAGCTCGCTAAACGTGTGCCAAGAGGTGCTCTCCTGACACCTGTGGGCTTGTTCTCTAGTGACCAGCAGGTCTAGGCACCCGGAACTATCAGTCCTAGCATATGTCATTCAAGACTTCTTTCTTGGATTCACAGAGGCTTCTCATAGACATGGCAACAAGTGAGTCTTCTAACAATGGGACTCAGAACAATGGGATGCGGGCTTGTGGACTTCGGCCGAAGCCCATTGCCCAAGTTTGTGCCGGTGATAGCTGTCATCTCGCTTAAGGATTTCCCTGGATTTTCAGGTACAACATGTCACAGTTAGTGAGTGTGCTAACTGTTCTCAGTGTCACTGCAATCTTCAAAGTTTTATCTAGCTCCCATGAGCATGCTTGTAAGTTAGAGCCTAAGGCATTGGGTATAGGGTTTGGCCTCCTTGTCATGCATGCCCATCAGGTACAGTGCCATGACTAAGTCCTGTTTAGAATTGTTATGGTTTATTTGTTTCTTTTCTTTTTCTCCGTTTTACTCAGCCTGATTATTCATATGCGATCACTACGGACCACTTCCCACAGTACTATTATTAGTGTATCAAAGTGTATTTAAGTAGAGCCTTAGCTGGTCTGAACCCCAGCTTCGGCTAAGGTTTAATCTACCCAACTCAAAGCTCCTCACTCCATGACTACCTAAGTCCTCGATCGACTTTCTATGTCGCCTTTGACTTGCTAGAGCATCATCCACCGAAGTGCGAGTGGTGATCCTAGTTCGATCTAAGTCGATATTAGTTGGTTGTTGACATTTAGCCAAAGCTCGACCTACGTTGCTCACCGTTTCAATTACACGAAGTGTTGCCCAACATTTACCCTACCATAATAAACGCCGCAGTGACCATTTGGGTCCTGCCTCTCGTATTGCGAGACCTGTTGATCTTGGCAATCATGGTAGTTGCAACCGTCATTCTTATCCTTAGAACCTATATCTCGGCCCCGCTCTTTGCGGCCTTGCTCATAGTGTTCTACATTGGATACCTTCGAATCTAAACACGCACCCCTTCACTTCCCTCCTTCAGCTCATTTCACTGTTGACAGTCATACTGCTTACATTGACAAGCACCGCTGAACCCGCTTGAAACAATAACCTGCTAATGACTGGTTCCAACTATGAAACCAACCTTAGCTTGATTATCGCTATACTCATTGCACTTACCATTCTTGTTGTTCGATCGCTCGTATGCCACTTGCTGAACTGCTACCAACTATAGCGGTGGCTTTTGGACTACTTGCAGGAGCACTCCTAGTACTCGCCATCAGAGCAGTCTATAGGTGCTGTACCCACGCCCGAAGGGCGAGACTCCCCTTTCACTATATTCCACATCTCCCAATTCCCTACCCAACCATTCCTTATCCACACATTCCAGTGCAACCAACGACTCACGATGGACGACCCATCACACCCAGAGGAGAATCCTCAGGTTCCGGGGAGTCTTCCCCAACCCCAAGAGCAGCCTCCGTTGACATCACAGACATACGAGGCATCGACATACTCGGAGACGTCCATGTTTCGCCCCCAGGAATCATTGACCTCTCTCCCATTGGACGAGAAGAAGGAGGGTCTGTGGACAAAGGCCAAGAAAGCGATAATGACACCGAGTACGAAGGGGACGAGCTCACAGACCTTGAAAGAGTCAGGCTCGAAGACCTCCTCCGTGACCTCTATCCATCGGAGGAAGATGCAACCGATCCCAGAGTCAGGTGGGTTGACGTCAACCCCACCCCAAGAAAGTACCACCACAGAGATGACTTTGAGGAGGACGACGGAACACTTGGCCTTGGGGCCTCCGCCACGACTACCGCCTGTCCAACTGGAACCGACCCCTATGGTGGAAGAATTGCACCGGGCAGCGGAAGAGAGCAGTCAGGGATCCCTGTGGCATGGCACCCCGCAACAAGTTGGGTCTTCACAGGGGAAGAAGCTCCTGTGGCCGGAGTTTCCGCTCAAACCCCAGGGCCCGAGGACACCCCCGTCCAGAGGACCATTGCCCTCCCTGCCGAAACCGAAGAGTGAATCTGGGACACCATTGAAGCGTACTCCCCAGATGCTCACCCCAATTTATACTGAGACGCCGTTACCGTACACACACGCAACACTATCACCCCCAATGATTATGCCACCGAATACTCGGGTGACATGGAGGAGGGACAGCAGGTCCTTGATTGGTTTGGAGGAGGTCCCTCCACCGACAAATTCCCTGACGTCCCCTCTTTTACCCCGTCAGTCACACTGCAAGCCTTCGCGGTCCCCCAGCCCATCAATCAAAGACCGTGGACTGATCAATATACCACCGAATATCAGTTCAACTTCAACCTTAGAGCTGCCTGGCTCACCCCAGAAGGAATGGCCCTTGTGGAGTGAGGAAGAATGGCGAGCGCACACACTCAGAACACAGAACGTTGCGCCGTCCGTGACCTCAGCTTTAGACTCCCCCTTGAACCCGATCCAACCGATGCAGAGGCCTCTGCCCGATACCGCACAGCCCGGCTCCGACTTCAGGAGGGGTCCCGAAGGGCCGGAACTGATCTCAAGCACCTCGATGAGGCCCTTGAGGACTTCCACTTCAAGACACTTGATGAGGACTGCTCAGATCTCGCCGAGTATAACCGGGAGTGAGCACGGCAGGTTAGGCAGCGAAGACAGCAGGTTGGAAACGAACCGTGAACCCTCCGTGCCAGCAGGCAGTGGAGTGCCAACGAAGTCACCCACTGGAATGCCAAGCAGGCCGCCCCTCAGCGAGATCATGAAGGAAGTGATGAGGGACGTGAAGAGGATACTCACTGAGCGGATCACAGTGGTACCCCCCCTCCTGGACTTGCTTTCCTGGGACAACATGTACGAAATCATCGCAGAAGATATGGTGTATGACCCACAGTGGCTTCTCTCTGAGGTGGGAGAGGATTACTTGGATGCCCGACTATCAGGTGACACGTATTTGATGAAAAATATCTTGGAAGTAGACGCATGGCATCGGGCAGCCATCATCTGGAACATCTGTCACCCCAAATACCCGAAAGACGGATGCGCTGCATATAAACGACCAGCACCGATGCCCCATCCCCTCAGTATATACGGTGCCACAGGAGGAGGCACAGATCAAGGCTTTGAAGAAGACGAAGGGGTGGGACCCTCTAAACTTGACAAGGGAAAGGAATCGACAGTGCCAAAGAGGCCACCCATGGGACTGCCTCCCCCTGTAGGGCCACTGTGCAGTGGTTACCCTGGGGGATATCCCCCCCCAGGCGAGAACCCGAGACTCCAGTTGCTACCTCGACCACCGAACCCACCTATTCCCCTGGTGCCGCCATCCCCACCACATCCTATTCCTCCATGGCAATTGGCCCCAGGCATGGTAAACAACCCCTGGAATGATGTAAAACCGAAATTAATCACACAACCCGAGTACTTTACCAGGGTATCATCGGACATAAACCGTTTTCTTCACCACTGTGAGATGTACTTCCAGGTATTCCCCATGTACTACATGATGAACGACCAGGGGCAGAACCCCTATCGGATTACGTTCGCCCAGGGGTACCTACGAGGGAAGGCCCAGGAGTGGTGGGGTGACCAGTATTATCGTTACAGGGACCCACATGGGCACTGGAGGTTCCCGACATGGGAGGAATTCTCCCATGATCTGACCGTCCAGTTCCGTGAGGTAGCTGAGTTAGCCATATGGAAGCAGGAGTGGAAGAAGATCTGCCAATCGGACTTCAAATCAGCCATAGAGTTTTTTGTGAAGTTCGAAAGGCTAGCCCACAAGTGCGAGGAGTTCAGAGACGAGAAACAGATGTTTGAAGCAATCGAAGTGGCCATTCGGCCCTCGGTCCACAATATGGTTATGCATGGGGATAATGAATGCCCCACAACCTATGTGGAATGGAAGTGGCACGTCGAAAGGATCGATGCCAACTATCGATACAGTGTCACCCAAGGACTGGGCAATAAGTCCTCCTCGAACCAAGGAGGTTCGGGTCGAGGCAATCAATCATCACAGAAGAACAGTGGCCAGGGTTCGAGTGGTGATAAGAAGGATGCCACCGGCACCACTTATGGTGGAGCAGGCCAACCAATGGAGATTGACAAGCTGCGAAGCAATAAGCGGTGCTTCAAATGCGGAAATACCGGGTGGAACTGGGACCACAAATGTCCTACGGACAAATTGAAGTGGCTCCCTGTTAAACTCCCACCATGCAAGAAGATCCCTACTCAATGACTGTGCCAGCTACTCACTGAAGCCGAAAAGGAGGAGCTTGGAAAGGACACAAAGGTCAAGGAGGTCAAGGAGGAGAAGTCGTCAAAAGATGAGCCGGCGTCAAAATAAGCGATTCGACGGCATCGGCAAAGGACTTAATCTCACCTGGTGCACGCTCATGTAATACTAGTCAGACTTATACTACATATGTAGGTACTCCATATGATCAATATACCAACTTTTTCGCCACGTTACCAATTGAAGAAATTAAGGAAGAAGAATCGCAAATCGCCTATGGCGTAGGAGGGGATTTCCGCCGCTCTACGCAGTCTGCGTTCAGCAATGAACCCCTAGGGGCTGGTCCACCTCTGACACCCCTGCTTGACCAAATGGGGAAAGTTCTGGAGAACCCAGCAAGCGCCTCAGGTCAAGACAAGATGGATGCCAGACATGGTGGTCGTCACCTCGGCAGGGAGAATCGGCCGACGACCCAGACTGGTGGGCCTCCCACTTCGGTTGTTCCTCCAGTCAGTGGCAGAAAAGCAGTTGAGGCCAGGAACCAAAGGGACCACCTACACTTAGTAGTGGCCTCACCTGCAAATGGTGCTGACCCCCTTGGGGAGCCAATATGTGTGCGACTGCCTAGGGTTACTGAGAGTACCGCCAGCATTAGGAATGAGGATAAGTATGGATTAAATGAGGAGGTTACAATGCCGAGCACAAGCACCCTTGGCCAGGGCTGAACAAAGGGCAGCGAGCCCTCCTCCTCCAACTCGATGGAAGGTGACCAAGTGCTGCTGAGGGGTCCTTCTCGGCCTGGTGACCAAATGCCACCTCGAGGCAAGAAACCTCGTGTTTCATTGGAAGAAGTCGAAGATGAAGAAGCGCACTTACGGTCCAACATTCCGATCACCATGCCTAAAGGGAAGTCTCCTGTGACCCCTGAACCCGAGCTGGCGCCTGAAGCAAAGAGGGCTATTTTGGACATGTACTATGAGCCGTTTGGGACGCATTGGACCCGCCGAGCATTGCGACTTGCCAAGAGCGAATCGGCTGCGTTTGCCACCCTGAAATGGTGGGTACACCCACGCCGACAGGGGGAAGTGACGGTCGAGTTGTGGGACTCTCTTAAAGAGCAACCAGAATTGGCAAGCGAGGCCAGAGACAGGTGGGAGTGGATGGAAGACCTAAAGAAACCCCCCATGTATATACGTGGAAGGAAAGGACGAAATGTATCGATTAACCTCCAGCTTGAAACCCTCGACACCCGAGAGGTGTTTGCCCTTAAAGCGTTAGTGGACAGCGGAGCCATGGGGAGTTCCATCGACCGAGCCTGGATCCAGGAACATGGCATCAGCCTCAAAAGAGCAGCCCACCCTGTTCCGGTCTATAATGCCGACGGCACGAGAAATAAGGGAGGAGACATCACTGAGTATGCTGAGGTACACCTACAAATAGGGGACCATGTGGAAAGAATAGAGTTGGCCATAGTAGACCTGGGTACCATGCCCCTATTCCTGGGACATGATTGGCTACAAAGGCACAACCCGCTTATTGACTAGGACACCGGTGCCATCACTCTTGCCCGTTGCGCTTGCCGCAAAATCCCCTTCTCCTTACCGGACACTGACCCTACCTCTCATTGGGACGAGTATGAGGAAGGAGATACCATTCTGGTAATAGATTTCGAGAAAGCCTTTCATGTGTGGGCTATGGGGACTAAAGCCAACGAATTAGCCACCCAAGCCAACACTAAGAAAACAGCCAAGTCTTTCAAAGATATCATGCCAGAGGAGTACCGGGAGTTCAAAGATGTCTTTGACAAAGAAAACTTTGATGAGCTGCCCCCACAGAAGCCTTGGGACCATGCCATCGAACTAATCCCTAATGCTAATGCCAATCTCGACTGTAAGGTCTACCCTCTCAATCCTAACAAGCAAGAGGAGTTGGATAAGTTCCTTGACGAGAATTTATCCACCGGTCATATTCAACCCTCAAAGTCGCCCATGGTGTCCCCCTTCTTTTTCATAAAAAAGAAAGACGGGAAGCTGTGCCTGGTTCAGGACTACTGCAAGCTCAATGAAATGACCATCAAGAACCGGTATCCACTGCCGTTGATTGGGGAGTTAATGGATTGACTAAAGAAAGCCAAATACTTTACCAAACTGGATGTACGATGGGGCTATAACAACGTCAGGATAAAACAAGGGGATGAATGGAAGGCTGCCTTTCGAACTAATCGCGGCCTCTATAAACCCTTGGTAATGTTCTTTGGTCTCACCAATTCGCTGGCCACCTTCCAATGGATGATGAATGACATTTTCAAGGATCTCATAGCGGCCGGGGAAGTATCGGTCTACTTAGACGATATACTCATTGCCTCCCAAACCAAGGAGGATCATCGACGCATCGTACGCAAGGTATTGAAAATACTCTGGGATAACAAACTCTTCCTCAAAGCCGAAAAGTGCGAGTTCGAGGTGGAGGAGACCAAGTACTTGGGGGTAATCATCAGTGAGGGGAAGCTCCGCATGGACCCCATGAAAATAGCGGGCCTACTGGAATGGCTGGTTCCTCTCAAGAAACAGGAACTACAGTCCTTCCTCGGCTTCTGTAACTTCTACCGCCGGTTCATACGTGATTACAGCAAGCATGTTAAACCACTGATGTCACTCACTGGGAAGGTTGAGTGGAAATGGGGAGAGGCCCAACAAAAGGCGTTCAAAAAGTTAAAAGAGTTATTCCGGGAAGACGTAGTTTTGGCCATACTGTTGGACGAGGGGAGATTTAGGGTCAAGGCCGACTCCAGCGAAGGGGCAGTAGGGGCCGTCCTCTCCCAGCTCCAGGACGACAAGTGGCATCCAGTCGCCTTCCTTTCGAAGGCCCTATCAATGACAGAACATAACTACGAGATATATGATAAGGAACTTCTCGCTATCATGATCGCCCTTGAAGAGTGGCATCAATACCTTATGGGCACTCAGGAAGACTTTGAGATTTGGACGGATCACTCCAATCTCCAGTATTTCCGTAAACCTCAAAAACTCAATTGATGACAGGCGTGGTGGGTGACTGAGTTGGCAGAGCATCAATTCACATTGCACCACAAGCCGGGGGCACAGAACCGAAAGGCGGATTTACTATCACGGTGGGTGGACCATGACCAAGGAAGGGAGGATAACCAGGACGTAGTTGTTCTAAAGGCTGAACATTTCTGGGCCTTGACGATGCCCACACAAGAGGAGTTGCACGAGAAAATCAAGCTAGCTACTCATGATCCCTGTAAATGGGATCGCAGTATCTCCGATTCCCTCAACCACGAAAAGGGAGTCTCTCAAGATCAAGGACTACTCCGGTATGACAGTCGCATTTATGTGCCCATGAATCGAAAATTACGAGGAGAGATCATTGCTTTATGACACAACCACGTAACAGCAGGACATCTGGGCATAGAGAAGACCAAAGAGCTCATACTCCGAGACTACTGGTGGCCTCGGATGCGAAGGGAAGTGGAAGCTTACGTCAAAGGGTGTGAGGTCTGTCAACGAACCAAAGCAGATCACTGACCAAGGAAGGTGCCCCTACACCCGAATGAAGTACCGGTGAAACCGTGGACACATATCTCTGTCGACATGATCACCAAACTCCCTAACTTGAAGGGGTTTGACTCTATCCTGGTCGTAGTCAATCGGTTTTCTAAAACAATCATTCCAATCGCATGCACCGAGGAGCTCATGTCTCTTGGGTTCGCCAAAATCCTTCGGGATCATGTTTACGTGCCATACGGAGTGATGCCGGAGAAAGTTATTTCAGATAGGGGAGCCATTTTCGTATCCAAATTCATGCGAGAATTCTACGCTCTTATCCAGGTCGAAGGGAACCCTTCTACCACATACCATCCCCAGACGGATGGTCAAACCGAGAGAGTTAACCAAGAGATTGAGAAATACCTCAAAATGTTTGTGAACTACCGACAAGACAATTGGAGCGAGTGGCTACCACTGGCTGCCTTCACCCATAACAACTGCAAGCATTCAGCAACAGGTTTCTCCCCCTATAAGATGGTCTTCGGAAGGGATGGGCAGGTCATCAAGACAGCCCAGCATCCAGACGTCATTCCAGCAGCTTCGAAGCTGGTGCAGGGCATCAAAGAGGTACAAGAAAAGGCAAAGGAATCCCTGGAATGGGCGGCAGAGCTGATGAAGAAGTCCTACAACAAGCACAAGGACCCAGCGGTGGAATACCGAGTGGGCGATAAGGTATGGCTGGACTCCACCAACCTGAACCTCCCTCATCCCACCAAGAAGCTTGGAGACCGATGCGTAGGACCCTTCACCATCACCGCCAAAAAGGGAGCCTCTGCCTATGAACTCCAGCTCCCAACAGGCTGGAAGATTCATAACTGATTCAATGAATCTCTCCTAACGCCCTACCAAGCCTCTGATTTCCCCAATCAACCACGACCTGAAAGGCCACCACTGGAACTCATTGACGATGAAGAAGAGTATGAAATCGAAGAGATAGTCAAACAATGGGACAAGATGGTGGGACGAGGACGAAACCACCATATTGAAACTGAATATCTGGTGAAGTGGAAAGGGTACCCAATAGAGGAAAACTCATGGGTGAAACGCGCCAATATGGCCAATGCGGAGGCTCTAGTTAACGAATATGAGGCGCATATCCAGAGGATCCAATCAGAGATCAATAAGAGGGGAAAGCCAATGGGAACCGATAGCCATATACCCCCAAACATGTTGACAAAATACCATGAACCAGACACCCCCTGCGTCACGGATGTGGAAACCGTACATTCATCACAGTGCTCAAATCAGAAACACTCTGATGCCCATTCACTTAATCGTTCAGTGTCGAACAATTCCGAGAACATTAATAACGTTGAAGTTCCCCCAGAACCACATGTCAAACATGAACTCAATGAATGGCTTGACATGCTAACAACGGCGAAGGGAGGGGACTCATGTTTGTGCATGCCAAGGCTACAGGAGGAAAATGACGTTAGTCGACTCCATTTCAGGAAACAAAATACTGCACCATCACAAGCAGAAGAAGATGATGAAATTAACCTCCAAAGCCTTGGGTGCATTGAGGAAAATTGGTCCACAGATGAAGACGATGATATACCATCCTTCTACTCCGAATCAAGACATTCTTCTTCAGACAGTGACGATTGGGATTCAGAGGAATCATTCGGGATGAATGAGCCTTAAAGAGGGGGTAATGTTACGGTTTATTCGTTTCTTTTCTTTTTCTCCATTTTACTCAGCCTGATTATTCATATGTGATCACTACGGACCACTTCCCACAGTACTATTATTAGTGTATCAAAGTGTATTTAAGTAGAGCCTTAGCTGGTCTGAACCCCAGCTTCGGCTAAGGTTTAATCTACCCAACTCAAAGCTCCTCGCTCCGTGACTATCTAAGTCCTCAATCAACTTTCTACGTCACCTTTGACTTGCTAGAGCATCATCCACCAAAGTGCGAGTGGTGATCCTAGTTCGATCTAAGTCGATATTAGTTGGTTGTTGACAAGAATCTATTACGATTTCACACCTTATCTTATCTTATCAACTCTCTCATAATACCTATGTACTAATTCTCCGACTCTGATCGCACCACACCATGCGGGTACTGGGTGCTTAATGCACTGTTGCAGACTCTTGTAGTATATTTAGCATGACCCAAACTGTATTTAAGAAGCTCGACTGCAGGTCTTAAACCTCAGTCTTGAACTAAAGTTTATTCACCTGATAACTCAGTCTGAACTCACTCTCGATTCGCTAAGCGGTAGCTCCCTGCATGCAAACCTGTGGACAACATAAAGCACCTGACCGAAGTGTGAGTCACGCTTAGTTGTTTGATCTTGTTTGTGTAATCAGTCACTAACAATTAGTTCAAGACTTTCTTACTCTTCATCGACGTTGTACGTTGACGAAGATGAACAAATGAACCCTATCGAACAAGCCATCACCGACCTCTTAGGACTACAAGGCTTTATTGCCTTAGTCTATCTTTCATTCCTTTATGGATACGAATACCGACGAACGCAGGAGCCAGTCTCCCAAGAAGCTATCCCCGTCGAAACCCCCAACAAGGAGGTTAGACGACCGGAAACACCCCCTCCAGACTATCAAAACAGCGGGCGAGACGAGCTCGTCTTCCATTTCATCTTCATCTCCGACGATGAATCAGACACCGACTCCGAGATGGAAGGATGGCCTGCACAAAGAGGCCCAATTGTTGAAGACGAAGAAGAGTGAAGAATCTACGAAAGGGGGGTGGACCAGCATGTTCTCTCTCCCATTACCGAAGAGGAAGACGAAGGGGAAAGCGAAGGAAGTGACCCCTGGAACGCCCCTTCCCCCACCTCCACAGAAAACTCAGCCGCCAACCCTGGGTATGATTCAGACGGGCAGCGCCTCTATCAAAGAGGGCTTAGATACCGTTTGGGAGAAAGAAGAATGATTGAGGATGGAGCTGGAAGCAGTACAGATGAGGAGGGCAGCAATACAGAGGAGGATGACGATGATGGTAACCTCCCCGGTCCCAGCAACAATTGGTCCCCTCCAAGGCTGGACTCCAGAGGAGAGACATGGGGGATCTACTACGCCAGGGACGACTCCTCCGATGACGAGGGAAGTTATCTCAACCTCATCACCTGACCAAACACCCCAATCATCATCAACGATAGGCAAGGGGAAGCCACTACTGAGCTCGACTGGTGTGGACCCACATACGATGCAGACGCCGGCTGCGATATATGCAGACAAGTACAGGACTACGCTGACGCCTGGCTCATGTATGAAGGAATCGAACCCCCTTCCTCCGTTGTCCCCTACGCAATTTACCCCCTTGCCCCAGAACACCCATTCGCAGCCCCCATCCCCTTCATTGCACCCTGGGTATGGGATCAACCCAGAAGACCCGACTTCGAACAAGTCATTCTCAGGGTCAACGAGTGGGCAAGAATTATCAGAAACTGGAACCGAATCGTCACAGGAAGCACGGAGCCTTTCGAGCGAGTCCGACCAGTCGGACTCAGAAGGAGGAGAAATTTACGAGAACCCTGGAATCGAGCAGATCTCAATTTACAGCAGCAGCACCGGGCAGGAGAGTATGGAGACGAGGACGTTATCCCAGAATTCGTGGAAGGATCTAGCTCGGGAGCCTACTGAGGCCGAGCTCGAAAATATGACTTATCTGGAAATGCTTCACTGGACGGAGAAGAAGTTACCCTGAGAAATCTCATGGAACGGATCGCCACAAGGCAGATATTATCAGAACAACAGAGGTAATTCCACCGGGGGACAGGTGTTGTATTGGGAAACGATCTTCCATACCAACATTCTGTGGAACCAGGTACACCCTGATGATTATACTGACCCAGGAGAACGGTACCAGGTACCAGAACCATCCGAAACGTCAAGTGAAACGGTGGATCTCCACCATCTTAGCATTCTACAATGAATGGGGTACGTAGATCCCAGCCGCCTTTTCACAGCGGCAGGCACCCCAGGAAGCGGAGCAGCAGCCACAGCAATTCCTGCAGCATCTAGGGTACTGGCACCCACTGGACCAGTATCCCCGCACCATAACCCCATGCTGCGGTCACTCCCAAGACCGGCAGCAATACCAATCCCGGCAGACCCCATACAGCCACCAGCAACGCCTCCACCCTTTCTCGTGGGAATGGCAAGTACAAACCCATGGGCCATGGTAAAACCGCAATTAGCGGAACCACCTGAGAAGTTCAAAGGGGCCTCAAATGACATAGACCGCTTCCTCAATCAATGTGAGGATTACTTCGCAGTGTTCCCACAGCAGTTCACCATGAACACCCATGGACAAAGCCCCAGCAGAGTCGTATTCTGCACGTTCCGATTCGTGGAAAAAGCCTTACACTGGTGGAATCACATGCGAGATGAGTTCTACGATCAAACCTGCGGTCACCTGTGATACCCGTCATGGCCTGTCTTTAGACAGCTAATCGAAGAACAATTCCGGACCGATGCAGAAGTAGAACTCAAATTACAGGAGTTCAAACGCCTTCACCAAAATACGTACAAATCGGCCAAAGATTTCTTCCGGGACTTCGAACGTTTGGCAAAAGAAGCCAGAAAATGCCACAACAAGGAATATATGATTGAAATCCTCAAACCAGCAATCCAGAAAAACGTGAAAACCGCGATCCATGCCATGGGGACTGCCCTGCCACGAACATATGCGGAATGGAAGTTCCGAGTCAAACAAATGGACTACAACTATAGGGTGGGACTAGCCGAAGACGCAGGAAAGGTGTCAGGAAATCAAGGGCAGCAGAACAAGGGCAAGACGGGGAACTCGGGAAGCTCCCAAGGTGACAAGAAGATGAGCACTGGCACCACGTATGGGGGCCAGGGACAACCAATGGAAATAGACAGGCTATGGAAGGAAGGTCGATGCTTCCACTGTGGTCACAAGGGACATCAGAAACAAGACCACAAGTGCCTGAAAGATGAAAGCACTTGGCTCATCAAGCATCAGCCCAAATTCTCCCAAGCCGAGGTCAGGGCAATGTATCAGCAAGTATTAAAAGATGAAGAACAGGAGGCCTCAACGTCGAAAGTCGAGGAGGTAAAAGACGAGCCGGCGGCATAAGCGACAAACGCATGTCGGCTAAGGACTTAATTTCACCCAGTGATGTGCTCTCTAAACCCGTTGAATGGACTGACACTATTTTTGTAGTAACTACTTCGAATACATCACAATCTGCACGCTCCACTGACACCGAAATTAAGAAGTCGCAAAACCCTGATGGCATAGAAGGGGATTACCACCGCTCTTTGAGCACTGAACCCTTAGGAACTTCGGTTCCGACAGACAGGCTGGGGCCTAACCGGCGCAGGGTGGCTCTTGGTTCCTACAGGTCCTTGAGTCCAGGTGAGGCTAGGGGCGAAGCCAAGGGCATGAGTAGCAGCCCAGCGGACCCAATGCCGAACTGTTATAAAGCAGAAGGGAGAACCCCAGTCTCGCTCCAACAAGGTGTACAGGGGATTCCCACTGCGACTACCAGTCGCAATGAGCCCCATCTATCTTGGAAGCGCGATCCATGTGCAACTTCAGAAACGGACAAGCGATCCATTGCTGCTGGCGGTGGGGGACCAAGAACGAGTAGACTTCCCTGTGATGGGGGAGCATCCCTTGGAAAAGCAGAGGTTCATGCCGCAGAGGTCGGGGTGGCCTGTAGCGTAAAAGAGCTAACAGATGAAGGTTTGACAGTAACCGACCCCCCCTCTCGCAATACGCAACAATCAAGATCCTTGGCCACCAGTGCTGGTAACCCAGTGCAAGCCGTCGTTACGGCGCAAGGCGGCGGGACAATCCGGATCAACATCGCTCTGTGGCGGGTAGGTACCGGCACAGAAAACGGAGGAAGAGCGGCTGAGCTAGTAGTGGGCGGGGATACCTCCCAGCGGGAGTGGAACGAGGCAGGACCCTGCCCGAAGGCGGAACGTATGCACCTGCCCTATGCGGCCAACTACCTGGACACGACAGAGCCGCAAGAGGGAATGCGAATCCCTATCAAGAAAACCGCCACCCCGCAAAGAACAGTCCAGACGACCAGGGACCCAACTCCTCTTTCCTACACGGTGCACCTACCCCCTCTCTCACTAACACATAATGGCACCGGGGGCTCGTGTTCTCTGGTGGGCGGGTTGGTGGGCCCATTATGTGTTCCGATATCTACGAATAAAAACCTTGTTACCCTTGAAGAAGTGCCCAATGATGAAGACGACTACAGCTATCAACAAAGCCTTAAAGTCAAGCCACGAGGGGAAGACCCGGTGGAACATGCCGAGGAGTACCCTGAAGACTACGAGGTAACTGAGTTAGAAAGCGAGTACTATGACGATAAGTGGGATAAGGGGTGGCTCAAACCCCATAGCGTGGAGTGGGTAAGGTGAAAGATGAGACAGGAAAAGTCAATGGAAGGAAAACTCGCCACCCTTCGCATGTGGGTACACCCAAGGCGACTGATAGAAGTAGACGAGGACTTAGTCCTAGACCTCATAGGATCGGTCCGGGAAAGCTACAAACAGTGGGAGCAGTGCCTGCAAAATATGGAGGACTTGCACATTCCTCCGCAATACATCCGAGGAGGCAAGGGAAGAAGCGTTAACATCCGTGTACAACTCGAGACCCTGGACACCAGTCAAGTACGAGCAGTCGACGCCTTGGTAGACAGCAGATGCACCAGGAGTTGCATAAACCGGGCGTTCATACAAGAACACCAAATGAATACGGTAAAACTACCAAAGGCACAAGCAGTATACAATGCGGATGGGAGCAGAAACAAAGGAGGAGACATTACTGAAATTGTGGAGCTATGCATGACCATCGGAGACCATCATGAGAAAATCAATCTCGCAGTCGTAGACCTAGGAAACGTATCATTATTCCTGGGACATGATTGGCTCAAGCAACACAATCCAATTATCGACTGGAAAATGGGGGCTGTATCCCTGGTACGATGCTCATGCCGAAAAATACCCTTTCTACTACCTGATGAAGATCCCAAACAACACTGGGGAATGGAAGTAGAAGAAGGGGACACTATCCTCATCATAGACTTCAAAGAAGCCTTTCACGTGCGAGCAATGGGAAGCAAGGCAAATGAGCTAGCTGCCAAAGCCAACCAAGCAAAAGAAGCAAAAACGTTTGAAGAAATAGTACCGGAACCCTACCAGGAATTTCGTGACGTATTTGCCAAAGAAAACTTTGACGAGCTACCACCCCGAAAACCATGGGACCATGCCATTGAACTCATCCCAAACACAACTGCAAGCCTAGACTGTAAGGTCTATCCCCTTAACCCCATGGAGCAGGAAGAACTGGACAAGTTTCTTGACGAAAACCTAGAATCGGGAAGGATCCGACCTTCCAAATCCCCTATGGCGTCCCCCTTCTTCTTTGTCAAAAAGAAGGATGGAAAGCTTCAGCCCATACAAGATTACTGAAAGCTAAATGAGATGACCATAAAAAACCGATATCCCCTCCCTCTCATCAGAGAACTGATGGATCAGCTCAAGGACGCCAAATACTTCACCAAGTTGGACGTAAGGTGGGGGTACAACAACGTACGCATTAAAGGAGGAGATGAGTGGAAGGCAGCATTCTGAATGAACCGGGGACTGTTTGAGCCAATGGTGATGTTCTTTGGACTCACCAACTCACCGGCAACGTTCCAATGGATGATGAACAACTTATTCAAGGAGCAGATAGCCCAAGGAGAGGTCACCGTATACCTGGACGACATTCTAATCTGCACAAAGGACCAGGATAGACATTGAACCGTTGTACAAGAAGTCCTGACAATCCTCTGTGCCAACAATCTATTCCTAAAAGCGGAGAAGTGCGAATTTGAGGTTTTAGAAACTGAATACCTCGGAGTAATCATTAGCCAAGGAGCTATTCGCATGGACCCTGTAAAGGTCAAAGGAATCATGGAGTGGCCCCAACCTACCAAAAAATGAGAACTACAATCGTTTCTAGGGTTCACCAACTTCTATCAAAGGTTCATCCGGGACTACAGCAAGCACGTGCGACCCCTCACACAACTCATGGGAAAAGTAGACTGGACATGGGGGATATCACAAGAGAACGCTTTCTGAGAAATAAAAAGGAAGCTAGCAGAGGAAGTCGTATTGGCAATACCCAATTGAACAGGAAAATATCGAGTAGAGGCGGACGCAAGCGAAGGAGCCATAGGAGCGGTCCTATCACAAGAACAGGAAGGAAAGTGGAGGCCAGTAGCATTCTTGTCGAAAGCCCTGATGGTCACAGAACGGAATTACGAAATTTACGACAAAGAGCTTCTAGCAATCATGTTGGCGTTGGAAGACTGGAGACACTATCTCATGGGAGCTCACCAAGATTTCGAGATCTGGACAGATCATCAAAATCTACAATACTTCCGAAAGCCGCAGAAACTCAACCGTCGCCAAGCTCGGTGGGTGATGGAACTCGCAGAATACCATTTCACGTTACACCACAAACCAGGGACAGCAAACAAGAAAGCAGATTTATTGTCCTGAAGGGCAGACCATGATCAGGGGGCAGGCAATAACGAAGAGCTAGTGGTCTTAAAGCCAGAAATGTTCTGCGCTCTCATCATGCTGGGAGAAGAGGAGATACACAAGAAAATCCGAACAGCATTACGAGATGTAACCAAGTGGGATAAGGGAATAGAGGCATCCCTCCACCACCCGTGAGGCATAACTCAAAAGGAAGGGTTGATGCACTATGATGGACGACTATATGTACCCCAAGACACCAAACTCCGAGGGGAACTAATAGCCATCCATCACGATCATATCACTGCGGGACACCCAGGTATCGAAAAGACCAAGGAACTGGTGCAACGAGAATACTGGTGGCCAAAACTCAAGCAAGACGTGGAAAGGTACGTTAAAGGCTGCCAAGCCTGTCAGCGAGCCAAGACAAACACCCAGAGGAGAAGAGCACCTTTACACCCCCACTCGATACCCTCGTGACCATGGGAACATATCACTGTAGACATGATAGGTGAACTACCAGACTCCCACGGGTATAACACTATCCTTGTCATCATCGATCGCTTCTCCAAAGAAGTCATACTGATTCCCTGTTCCACAGAGTTAACCTCTGCAGGGTGGGCCAAGATACTTCGCGATCATGTTTGGGCAAAACACGGAATGCCCCAAAAGGTTATCTCAGACCGAGGACCCCAGTTTGTATCCAAATTTATGAAGGAACTGTATGAAATGCTGCACATCCAAGGAAACCCGTCCACGGCGTATCACCCCCAAACCAATGGACAGACCGAACGAGCGAACCAGGAGATTGAAAAATATCTTCGAATCTTCATAAACCACAGGCAGAACGACTGGAGCGACTGGTTACCCCTCGCTGCATTCCAACATAACAATTGCAAACACTCCGCTACCGGATACTCCCCATTTGAGATAAATCATGGTCAAAAACCTCATCTCGCACCGTTCACCATCAAGGAAGGAACAAACCCGGCTGCCAGAGATTTTGTTGCTGACATACAAAAAATACATGAGCAAACAGCAGCAGCTCTGGAGAAAGCAGCAGAGGCGATGAAATGACAATATGACAAGCACCAACAACTGGCAGAGGAATATCAAACAGGAGACAAAGTCTGGTTAGACTCTACCAATCTTCATCTCCCTTGCCCAATGAAAAAGCTCAGAGACAAACATGTAGGACCCTTCGAAATATTGTCCAAAAAGGGCGCCTCCGCTTACGAGCTAAAACTACCGGCCAGTTGGAAGATTCACAATCGGTTCAATGAACGTTTGTTAACCCCATATCATCCACCAGAGTTCCCAATCCAAGTACAGCCCACGGCGCCTCTGCCAGACTTGATAGATGGACAGGAACAGTATGAAGTTGAGGAAATAGTAGACCGAAGGGAGCGCACAATGGGATGAGGTCATAAGCGACACACCAAGATCGAATACCTCATCAAATGGAAAGGATATCCATGAGAAGAAAATTCCTGGGTAGATGAGCAAGAATTGGACAATGCAAGAGAGGCCATCGAAGACTTCGAACAAATCTTGTTCATCACCCGACCCCCAGCAGAGTGGTGGGAAAACGAGGATGAATCGGATTCTTGGACAGAAACCGAATCAGTAACCGAATCCGAGATAGACCATCCATTGGTACAGGCAATTCAAGAGTACCTGATAAAACCAAACACACCCTCTCTTCTAGGAGCCTATCTTCCCAAGTCAAGATATCCCGCAGTCAGGATGACTGCCTTAACAGGGGGGTAATATTACGATTTTGCACCTTATCTTATCTTATCAACTCTCTCATAATACCTATGTACTAATTCTCCGACTCTGATCGCACCACACCATGCAGGTACTGGGTGCTTAACGCACCGTTGCAGACTCTTGTAGTATATTTAGCACAACCCAAACTGTATTTAAGAAGCTCGACTGCAGGTCTTAAACCTCAGTCTTGAACTAAAGTTTATTCACCCGATAACTCAGTCTGAACTCACTCTCGATTCGCTAAGCGGTAGCTCCCTGCATGCAAACCTGCAGACAACATAAAGCGCCTGACCGAAGTGCGAGTCACGCTTAGTTGTTTGATCTTGTTTGTGTAATCAGTCGCTAACAGAATCCCGTTGCTTCTTATGCCATAAGTTATATTCCATATCATTGCACCACATAGCATTAGTGTTGACACGTAGTTTTAGTCCGCTCGCTCACTATATCTCAGTATGCATGTAAAACACTTTAGATTGCAAAATTACACACGTAAATAGGCTGCAGTTGCAACAATGGTTTGATGATATTGATAATATCATACCTGGTCTTGAAGATTATGCATTCCAGTTTGAGTATAAATCTCAAGCAGACATCTTCGAGGAGGAAACTGCTGGTCTTGAGCCCCACTATGTTTCCAATGCGATGAAGGACATTGACTTGGATGATGACGATGAAAGTGCCTGTTTGCTTGACTGTATGGGGGTATCAGACATTGAGTCTGTGAAGATCCATGGAGGAACATTTGTCGCCTTGGCCCTCAACAACTTGGTTAAATCTGGTAAGAAGCCAGATGTGGTGATCTTTCATGGCAATCAACCTGTCAACAAATACAATAATCCAGACTTGATGATGGGCATGTTTCCTACTCTTTTTCCATTTGGGATCGGAGGTTTCAAAGATGCTGAATGGCCAACAGCCTTGTCTTTTCATTCTCAGTGCAATTACTACTTGGATATCGTATGCAGAGATTTTAGATATCACAATGCGTTCATCTTTGTTGCTATGAATATGATCCAACAGAGACAGGCTCATCTCTTCACTCATTTTGCCATAAAATCAGACAGATTCGATCATGTGGCAGATGATATAGCATCCATTAAACCAGATACCATAAGGGTGGTCACCCAGCATCTGGAACATGAGGAACATATACAAGACCTTTCGTCAGAGCAGCAAAAATTGTTTACTCTCTTGGGAGAGGTGAAAGCCATAGCAGGCAAGATAACTGGCTCCAAGGCATCGAAGATTTTTTATCAGAACAAGATAAGAGTGTATGTGGGGCATTTTGAACTATTTCATCTCTTTTCTATGGCAAATCCAGCTCCCACACATAGTCCTATTTTTCAGTTTATGTGGGGTGACAAGACTGTTGACTTGGATGCGCGTTATCCTCGAATTGCAGAATATGCCCAGCAAGGGCTCCAGCTTGCCCAGGATCCAGTAACCGGTATGGACTTCTTTGATTTTGTGGTTTGATGTTTGTTCTAATATATGTTTTGATGGGATTTTGACAAGGAGATGTCCACAGAGGCCAGAGGTATCCTTGGTCATTTGGAAGCATTCTATGGTACAGACGAACTGACAGGTTGTGGGGCATATCATGGACATTTCTTGCCGGTATTGAAGAGAGGTATGAATCCTACAGAGCTTCACAAGAAATTGGAGGAGTCTGTGGAGTTTCAAGATTGGTTTTTTGCTTTTATTGATGACCTCATTGTGCATGATCTACCAGAAGGTATTCCTTTCAATCCGGATGGTAGTCTGAGGACAGAAATGCCTCCCATCATGCCTAGTGATGATGTGACTACTGAGGAATGGGATCATTTTTGATCTGTAGTAGAGCAGGAGGTCAAGTACATGAGAGAGCATCTTCAGCATCATTTGCATAAAGCTGTATGTTACAAATATGACCATAGTACATGTCGTTTTCAGTTTCCTCATGACTGTGTATCCAACTCGTTCTATGATCCTGAATTAAAGGTGGTCATTCTTGCATGCCGTGATGTTTGGGTCAATTATTACAATTGATTGATACTCATATTTGGTCGTTTCAACCATGACTTGAGGTTTGTTTTATTGGGGAAATCATGCAAGGCTGCCATGTTTTATATCACAGATTATATAATGAAAATGAGTGTTAAGACATATGAGCTGTTGACTTTATTAGTGGACACTGTCCTTTGTGCTCACACTACTGGATCAACTAGTGATGTAAAGTTGCAAGCATGGACCATTGTTCACAAATGCTTGTCACAATATTCAAAGCAGCAACAGATCCATGCACAGCAAGCAGCCAGAGTTATTAGAGGCAAAGAAGAGGTATCTTGATCACACAAGATGGTGCCTATGTTATCAGGCATTCTAATGGAACATGCATGATGATACTGTCAGGACGGTGACATTGATGGGGATGAGGAAGTGGAGGACACGTTCCTTACACTCCACATGGATGAACATGGAAATTTGTTGAAGAGGTCTCAGATACAAGATTACCTTCATCGTAATCCCGACTTATTAGATGTCTCATTTTATGATTTTGTAGTGAGATTCAGAGTAGATCGTAAGGTCGATCACTCCACCAAAGATTCTTGCAGGGAATATGAACAGGGACACAGGTCAACTTGTTTGCCTTGTTATGAGTTTCTCCCTCACTATACTTTACATAAGACACATGAGATTGTCGAACACACATCTATGCACAAATACGCATATCGTACCAAGAGAGTACCTAGGATTGTTGGTCATAAATTACCTAGGTCAACAGATGCCATCTATGCATTGTTCATGCTCATGCACTTCAAGCCCTTCCATCTTAGTGTCCCATAATTGCGTCCTACTGAGTCAGTTTCAGGAGTATTCAGCACATACGAGTTTAGTGCATGAGCAATACAATGTATGTTCAATTGGGAAGCCATGCATGAGTGTGAGGATGAGAGAGAGGCTGATCACTTGCAAAAGCAGCAGGCGCTCATTAGGAATTCTCAACTGGTCACGAACATGTTTGCACATAAGGATTTGGAGAGTTTGGTTGAGCTTACTGGTAAGACTGATTCAGAGAAAGCACATGATTCTAAGGTGCATGTGCAGCTCATGCGATTGGGAGAGGCCAATTTTTTCATGTGTTCCTGAGAGATTCCATGCATGGGGTCAAGTTTTGCATCTAGCTCCTTGCTGTCATCTGGGTTGAGAGTTACACCTGCCATGATGAACGATTGGCATCCAGAGATCAAACATCAGGAAGCATGAGTGATGGCATCCAGGCTTAACATGGGTAATGTTCAGGAGCAGACAGCTGGTGGACCAATAATGTCCATTCGGTCTATTACAAATGATTTGGTGCTCAATAACAATGAGCAGGATAAAGATGCACTGTCCATGTTTGTGTTGCCCGAAATTGTTGGCGTGTGATCCACATTGTCTCAAGCTGCTCAGAAGAGGCAGACCATGCTAGAGCTGATGAATTCCACAGTTACTAAGTATAAGCTGAATCTTGAACAGGAACATGCTTTTCGTTTGATGGCTGTCACATATGTGAAATGAAAATTTTTGCAGGACTCCCTGACTCTGTCAGCTGTGGAGTCTTTTCTTTTGAGGTTGTTCTTGATGAGCCCAGGTGGTACAGGAAAGACTTATGTTGTTCAGGCTCTTACTGAAGTTATGGCTGCATTTGGATCTGCCCATGCTATCTGCTTCATGGCTCCCACAGGAGCAGCAGCTTCCATCAACGATGGTACGACACTACATAAAGCTTTTGAATTGCACATAACTAGCAAGGTGTCCAAACACATCAATAAGACCCTTGGTGGAAAAGATGCCCTGTATGTGATGATGACTGTGAAGGGACAAAATCAGCTGAGGGAACAGCTGAAGGATGTAGACATCATCATCATAGATGAAGTCTCCATGCTGCAACAGGAACTTCTACCAGAGATCAATGCAGCTTGCCACTATGGCAAGAACCAACTGAATTGGTGGTTTGGTGGTATGATGGTTATCTTCAGTGGGGATTTGTATCAATATCTGCCCATTGGAGGGTCTCCTGTCTATGCATGAGCTACTCACAACCAGAAGGTGGATCACGAGAACCTCAACAAGCGACTTGGACGCATGGCATGGAACTCGATTATGGATGCCATGTTCTTGCATTGCCAGAAAAGAATGGAAGTAGATGAAGAATATGGTTGAGCTGTCACTCATTTACGCAAAAGAGTGTGCACTCAGAAAGATGTTGACTTATTTAATGAATGCGTTATATGTTCAAACTCATCCTCAGGGAATAGATATGAGCATGCCTGTACACAACAAGGCTGTAGCTATTGTGACCACAAATTTTCTTCACCATGCAATTAACTGTTACAAGGCTATTAGCAAAGTCCCTGAAACTCATCT
The DNA here is from genome assembly GCF_030435595.1 of Desarmillaria tabescens. NCBI lineage: Eukaryota > Fungi > Basidiomycota > Agaricomycetes > Agaricales > Physalacriaceae > Desarmillaria > Desarmillaria tabescens. The sequence goes on along the minus strand of NW_026848367.1, from coordinate 45,652 downwards.
GTTTAATTGTGCTGCATTGGACAAGGTAAATGGACATATTGTTCCTGAGCAATACAGACAGGTTCTCCTCAACCAAGATGTTTCTGCCTTGATCAATCAGGGGGGGTTGCCTGGCATGCTCCTGTTCTATGTAGGCATGCCTGTGATTCTGTGGTATCGGAATATATCAATGGACTTGAAAATAACAAATGGGGCACAAGGTTACATTCATCATCTCAAATTAGCTAATGATCTGTACAACTTGATTTATCTTGTTGCAGTTACTGTAGAGTTCCCCTCTTTGAAAGTCAAGCTTTCTGGTCTCCCTGAGGGATACTTTCCCATAAAGCCAGTGTCTTGGATGTTCAAGCACAAGATGCTTGGTGAGTCTGGTAAACATGAGTTTGTCACAGTTACATGTGAACAAGTGTCTATCCAGCCAGGTTTTGCCTTGACGGGTCATGTAGCCCAAGGCCAGACAATGCCTGATGGTATTTTGATGTATCTCAGTGAAGGCAGGTATCTGGCGTATGTGGCTGCATCACATGTGACCAATAGAAATGGACTTTTCATTGTAGATAAGGTGACATTATCTGACCTGAATAAACCACTGCTGTTGGATCACAAATTGGAGATGAAGAAGTTCGAGAACATTGCTCACAATACCCTTGTCCACAATGGGTTCAAAGAAGGTGAGATCATAGAAATCGAAGAATATGCTGCCAACCCTTATGAGGTTGAGTATGAGGTCAAGATCAAGAAACATGCCAGGGAAGATGATGATGATTGTGGTAGTTCTAAGTGACAAAAGAAAGATGGCATGATGCGTGAGTACATGTTATATGGGTGCAAGTGGGATCACAAGAATTGGTCATGTGCATATGATTCTTTGTTGATGCCTTTATTCTACCTATATTGGTCTCAGAATGCTGCTTGGTGAGATGAGTGAGTAGCCTCCACTGAGGTGATGAGTCTAGTGGGCATTGTCTTCCATTCTATAGGCGTTAATGGAGGATGAGCCTGATTTACACTGCTTGATGCTGGTCGGGATCAGGTACATGATCTTTTGTCTGCTCAATACCCTCAAAGTTTCCATCAGTTTGGAGAATCAATGGTGAGTGTAGCTGACCTGGCCAACACCATGCATGGAGATCAGGAGCAAAATATTCTTCCCTACATTTGCTGCGATAGAGGTTGTCGTGTTATCCTGCCAGATGCGAAAATGTCTTTCCTGGGCATATGCGGTCCTTTGGTATGGATGCAGACTGGCAAGCCTGCCGCTTCCACATCTACAGCGTCTATGCAAGATTGGTTAACAGCCTTGTTGTTGTTTCATTCGAGAAATGGTAGAAACTTCCAGCCAGTATCTGAACATGCTATATTGGTGCACAGATGCACCGGATATATGCAATATAGTGCAATGTTCAAAGCCCTGCCTCCTCTATTGTCTTTTCAGCTCTGGCCAGAGTACACTGCCTGAACTTCTATTAGTCCTGAACTCATGGTACCTGTTCAGGGAGGCATGCAGGCATATGTATTGACATTCATCATCTATTTTGGTGCAAATCACTTTGCGTCACATATATTTCTGCTGAATACGTCTTATGAGCATGACGGGATGAAGGAAGATGGTCTACTTTGCAGTATATCACTGAATAGACTTAATCTGAACAGACTTGGTTCAAAAACAGCACATTTTGTGGTATATGTCCTATCAATACAGTAGCAGTATATTATTTCAGGGGACGTCTGTTCTTCTGTACAGTTACAATAATTGTGTTTTTGAGTGTTGTGTTCATCTTCGCTTCTTCTTTTGATTCCGCCAACTTTGTCATGTCCTTCAACTCTATGTCCAGCTCCTCCCCTGTCAGAACATCAGGTGTACCTTTGTTCTGCATGACAACAGCTACCTGGAACTTATGACCAGTCGCATTCTTGTTGAACCATTGAGGCCGGACTACCTTCCCCACATGTTCCCCATGTATGATAACGAAGATGTTGGTGTCTCAAAGTGTAGGATGAGAGGGTACCAGTGTTTTTGGTTTCAATACTTTTGTAGCATGTCCAATTCGATACCACAGGATGACCTCTTTTCTGTCCCTTTCTGTCCATATGATTTTCTCTACCCTGTCTGCCTTGACCACAAGTTGCTTTCCCTTGAATACCTCATTGTATATCCAGTGATCCTTTGGAAGGGTCTCACCTTCATTTGCCCTTGGATTCCATGCTGCATCTTCCATTGTGATAATTTCAGAGGATGGTGGATGTTCTCCCTTGAAAGGTGGTGTGCATCCACGAACTGGTGATGTGCTTCTCTCTCTTTCTTGCAGGTTTGTTATCTTGCTCAGTAGCATGTGGCTATCGAACAGCTTTCTCTCATGCATGAGTGTTTCTGCTCATGGGCAGTACATCATCTTGTTTGGCCACAATGGGCAGTATGAATATAGAGGCCATTGCGATCTTGAAGGTCAATCAGTGTCAATACTTCAAAGAGTAAACTGGACCACTAACCTGCATTCTGTAATGTATTCGTAGGGTACACCCTCTGTATGGTATGGTCTATTGGGATTGTACACTGCGTCGTAACGGACTGTCACCTTGATGCTGCTCTGAATCTTTGGATCTAATACGATGTCTTCTACAGTTCTGCCTTTCTTTTTATGCCCAGGTATCGAAATGTTTACTTGTATACCTTTCCATGGCACTTCACATATTTGTTTCTGGTCTCCTAGTTCGCATGTGTTGTTAGGTTGAAGGAAGGCATATGTTTTATCAGATGGTGCACCTCAATGGCTTGAATTGATGTGGGTGGTGAAGAACTTTAGAGGGATCAGCTTGACTGTGAGTGTTCCTTTAATAGCTTACCTCTATCGTCATTTGGTTCCTGTCAGTGTTCCATTCTAGAACAACTACTTCAATATTGTTTAACTCATGCACCTCAATGACCCATCCTTGATGTCCTTTGAGTGCATCTACAGTGGCTACAATGAAATCTCCTGGTGAAAAATCCTTGCACAGGTCCCAGTAGGTTGTCTCAATGGCTGTTGATGTACTCGCATCCCACACTTATATGCAATCTTGCATGGATTTGATCACTGTGCTGCTCAAGCCTAATGACCTGATTATCACCCATTCATCAGTATCAAATACCCACCCATTAGGCAGAGGCATGTTTCATGTCCATTCATGTACTTCTGGTAGATTGCTAGTCAGAAATATACCTGCAACAGACAGATCTATACTGGTGGCTTCCTTGATTCCATAAGAGGATATCTTCTTCAGCAGAAATCCTTCTAGTAGCTTATGACCATGAAAGGTTGTAACAGCTTGACCTGATGATGGCTCGTGGTTGGTCATGTCAGCACTGTCATGAAAATGCAATGGATTAAACAGATAGGATACAGCTGGTCGCTCCTGTCAGTGTCAGCATTTACCTTGGTTGATAGGTAGTTTGAGGCTCAATTGAGGAATAAGCAACACCACGACATGTCCTGGTGTAACTTCATATAACACCGACGTCGCCTCAATATGTCCCATGTTTGACACGAACCCAAGAACCTGCTTGAAGGAGATGCTTGATGTGATCATCCTCTCAGAGTACTATCTCCCATTCTGCGATGTCTATTGCTTCAACTCTGAGCCACCATGGCAGGGCATCTCCCATTTTCTGAACTCCAGGTGTCATGAGAAGAAATGATCTTACTGCCTTGTTATAAGGTGCTTCCATGTATATCCATCCCCATAAGCTGTTGCAGTAAAGGATGGATTGGATGCTGACATGTCTTCCAGTGTTACTCATGATGTGGTGTATAGCTTTGTATTCTCAGAAGCGCTGGATGCATTCAATAAACTGTGCTGAACATATGAAACGTACTCACTCCACATCATACCCTCCATAATGGATAGTCATTTTTGTTGAACTCATGAATATTGGCAGTGGTGCCCAACTGATAGTCCACACTCAATGAGTTCTTGTTGAGTTCTTGTCTCCCGCTTCCAGATGATATCCATCTTTCTGCAATTCCACTTATTATTTCATCAAATCCATCTCTTTCATGCTCTTTATATACAGACTTGGCAGTAGTTCATATCTCATTAGTTGACTTGGTGTCATCAATGAAATCTATGTTACATTGGCATGGTATACAGGACTTGTTGATATATGACATACCTGCTACCTTGTCATCACTATCATCATCTTCCTCCAATGCATCATTGTCAATTGCTGCCTCAAGATCAAGAAACATGTGATCCATGTTACAATGCCATTCATGTCATTCAGCTTCATTATCTTGCAGCATATTTTCATTCTCTCAAAATGCTCTACATGTTACGTTTATAATACAAACATGTTGGACATGTTGAATCCACTTACATTTGATCGCGATGGAGGACAGGGAAAAAAAGAGAACCCATGGGAATCAGATTCTCTAATGGGATATGGCACACATTGCCCTTTCTCCGAAGGTCTGAAATCTTTCAGACTTTTGGAGACAAGGCGTTTTAGGACTTCACAAGTCCCCAAACACCTTTTCTGTCCTTCACAGTTCTGGAAACCATCGCCTTAAGTCGTTGATAGGTAAGGTTGATGCTGTGCTGTAGGTTGCATCATTTATATGTCATGCCAGGCATACAAGGCTATCTTTCTTTTTGCACATATGTTTGCATACAACCTCATGATGCCTTGTCTATTGCATACATGGAGAGCAACGATGAACTGCCTTCCGATAGACAGTCATGCAGCAGTCCAATATCACTACAACTTTGGCCCAAGGAAGCACAGTTAGTGATCCCTTCATTTGTCAGGGTAGCAATTCATATTTCTCACAGAATTGGGTCATTGTGGCAACAGTCAACTCTAGGTCTCAGCCTTACATATACCGAATAGAAAGCTCTCACACAATTTTGGCACAGACACACTTTGAGAATGTCGATCAGATGTTGTCATGTACAGTGATACACTGTACTTTTGATGCTCAATTGTTGTCAATTCTTTCTCATTGTCCACCACCATGAATGCAACCGACTTGTATACTCTTCTCTCAGGTTTGGATGTAGAGCTTTATTCTCATGAATGCGTGGTATACAACTGTGTTGACTGTAAATGATAAGCAGGGCTTGACTGAAATGACCATATCACAAGCTCCCAAGGGTATCCATATTAGTTCAGTCGACAACAAAGCCGTAACTGTATCTGGTGTGCATGTGCTAGACACTCATCCACCTTCATCATCCAACACATCCAACATGGGGCAGAGGTCAGATGGGTGGTCGGACACACCTGCCTTCAAATCAGTCTCCAGCACCTACCCTCATTCTGTTCTGGCTTACCCCTCCTCTGTGCCCAGCCCCATGGATTTCATCATGATCGACAGCTCGCTCAACGACGCATTTGCTAATATGTCATCAGTCCTGTTAGGATAGACCTGGTCATTTCCCCTCTTGACTGCATTGCATGAGCTATGTGAAGCTCTTGAAAACATTTACTACATCTTGAGACAAGTGGAAGGGCTTGCAAGATGGATAGAGACTGCGAAAGGACCAGAATGGGATGAGGCTCAGAATGTACACAAAGTGTGGACTGTCTTTTTGGATAAGCATGTGGATTCAAGCCCCAAGTCAGGGCTGGCTGAGTAGGTGTTGATATGGGTAAATGGTCAGGCTGGGTTGTTTTTTATACACATGTTGAAAATTTATCTCCATTGCTTTCCTCCCCTCCATGAAAAAAACAAAACAAAATTGATTATAATATAAATATAATGTTTACTTTTATTGCATAATAAGAGTGGTGAACTAAAGTCTTTGCAATATGATCTATGTCATCTTGAGAATTTCTTGTCTATGTTTGCAGGGCAATGGTCATCTCACTTCATGGTTTCTACTGGCCATTTCTGCAGATTGTACCAGCTAAATATTGCTGTGAGTTGGCTCATCCAGTAGATGAAAAGACTATTCTCTTACAGGTGCTCCCATGGTTGACATCAGTGCCATACTATCCAGATGCTGAACAAATGACATGCCATTTCCATGCTTGCATAAGCAGAATGATATGCCTATGTTAATGATCTGGCCTGGGCAGAAAGTACAAGGATCAAGGTCAGTGGTGTGAATGTACCTATGTGTATTCTATCAGCCAATATTGAATGGTTGTAAAATGATTTACTTACTGGCCATCAGATGTCCAATTATATTTTTCCAGTGACATCTTAGAATTCTCTGTAAACGAGAATTTGTTGGGCTGGAGCTCCTTTGACAGCATGTTGTGAGGATCAACCATGGTAGGTAATACCACCACATCTTCTTTGTTGACCATATACAACAGGGTTAGTAACTGGTTGCAAAAGGTGACTTGGGCACCATTGCCCATTCACATCTGCTGTGATGTCCATATGCAATTTGCCTCTGATTGGCTCAGTAGGTCGAGCATACAACTAATTGCCACCAATGCATCGGTGAACTGATGGTCTCCTTCCAGTCCAACTATAGTGATGGTTTGTTGTAGTTGATTGATGGCTACCCTACATAGATGTCAGAACCTCGTGTACATGTTGTATTGAATAGTCTGACCATTGGTTGTTCGTATTTCCTCGCATGGGGAGGGAGAGCAACTTTGAGAATAATTCCTTGCATATGAAAGACCATCTCTTCCCATGAATCTTGGCTAACAATGAATGAAGTGTCCAGCTGAGATTCAGAGTTGACCATAGTCTCAGCTAGCAGTTGCTGGATATCTCCGTAACCTGCAAGCTGAGACAAGCTATTACTGCAGAATGTGATCACATCATAATATTCGGTCCCTGCATCACAGTTCAGATATGAGCTTAACATGGGTCATGGTGACTCACTGAGGGTTTCATCGCCCATGATTGACTTTAAGTTAGAGATAGTCACAGCATATTGAGTGAATGACATGGTGCAGTATGGATACAGTTCCTAGTGCTATTGCCACTCAATGTTAGATCTTATATGTATCCTGTCTATGAGTGGGTAGTTTAATTTGTAATTGCCTGCTAAATTATCTATGGTTTAATCTGCTGGCTTCCATTTGGTCCTTATTGATCACTGTGGGCATACCAAGGATCTTCTATCCATTTTTTTTTTTTCACAAAAACCTATTTTGTATGAAATATCACATCAACTCATCACCTTGTCCAGCATAGAACAGGGAATAGTTTCTATGGAGAAACACTCCCTCATGAACAATGGAAAGTTCAGATAAGCCCATGGATACTTGGTCTACTCCTTGCACTTTTAATGTCCTAGCCATGACATGTCCAAGGCTCGATCACATAATTCTTTCCTCCTTGCTATGCAACGTGGATACATTGATCCTCACAGTAAATCGAGTAGTTAAACGTTGAAGAGGCTGGCTGTGGGCACCTGTGGAATAGTGAGCAGGCTAAAAGGCGAACCTCAAAAACCCACACACACACTCACACAACTACACAAACTACAATCACTCTTGTAAGTTCTAGAGGGAGCAATTATTTCTAATGCAATCTGACTATACTTCAATATCTTGAAGAGTTTCTCTTATTCTCAGCACTCTTAGCAAAGCTAAGCTTTCTCAAATGAATCCCTAAGTCTAGGAACTTTTACAGGAAGGTTGTTCACTGGCATGATGCAACCTTCAAGGCAGATTTGAGTTAAAATACACAAGGGACACTGATCCTGACAGAAACAGAGGCAATACATGCTGAAACTTTAGTGAGCTCACTAAAAGAACACCACAGGCAAGCACTGACTTAGCCCGCTTGCTACACAACTGTATGTAGGGGTTCTCCAACTAACTTCAACAGATGATCTCGACTCAAGAACACTTCAGAAGTGCTCAGAAACAGATTCAGAAAATGGAAACTTGAAACAGAACTGATGCATAACAGACTGAACAGAAACAGAACAGAACAGACAGATCAGATCAGATCAGATCTCACTTTTCCTCTTCAGAACATACTTCGAACAGACTTATCAACACTCAATGGAACAGAACAGCTTCACTGATTCTTATTCTCTCAGAACTAAGTGCACAAAAAGTCTTTTCTCAAGGGTATCTCATATTTCTCTGAGTGAGCTCGCTAACTCTATGCAAAGCTCAAAGTCACAAACTGATCCTTTGCTACAGCACCACCTTCAATGTGTGCACTGGAACTCGGGGGCTCGAAACTTGGCTTCTACCTACTGTAACCAGCCTACTTATACTACAGGGGAATTAGAATTACAAACGTCGTGCAGTACCCAGACTCCTACATGTGTAGCATGTTGCCACTGCCACCTTACTGAGCATCCGAGTCGGACTTCCCAGTTTTAGTCTCATTTCTATAGTGAGCTCACTAAATGTGTGCCAAGAGGTGCTCTCCCGACACCCGTGGGCTTGTTCTCTAGTGACTGACAAGTCTAGGTGCATGGAACTATCAGTCCTGGTGTATGTCATTCAAGACTTCTTTCTTGGATTCACAGAGGCTTCTCATAGACATGGCAACAAGTGAGTCTTCTAACAATGGGACTCAGAACAATGGGAAGTGGGCTCGTGAACTTCGGCCAAAGCCCATTGCCCCAGTTTGTGCCAGTGATATCTGTCATCTCGCTTAAGGATTTCCCCAGATTTTCAGGTACGACACATCACAGTTAGTGAGCGCTGATATGCCTGGTATCAGGCTACCCATAGATTTTGCAATTTTACATCAGTTTATGCAATCTACAAGCGGTACAGAGAGCTACAGTGGAGGCTTCATGCTGGTAGCTAAATACTACATAAAGAATGAAAGCATGGCAGTACAGAATGGACTTAGAAATGACATCTCAAAGAGTGAATTCTACCAGCCATCAACATGCCAAGCTAAGCCCTACCTAAACAAGACTATTACAGTCAAATCTTGGGGACTCGTCTGTATGAAGTATAAAAACCAAGAAGTTGAAGAATGGAATGAACTAGATGCCTCGTCATCTCAACGAGTAGAAAGAACCTGTCAAGAAAAATTGCTAAGTCAAGAAACAGATCAGCTTTCGAGATCAACTCAGGCTAGGAAAGGAATAACCTTGGAAGAATGAATAGCCACATTGGGTACCAAGATGACTGACCTTGATTGTGCAGTGATCAACAGAATATAATCTCAGACCTGCAGCTGATCGCGATCGGTGGTTACATCCTCGAGATCCTGTGCAGACCACAGTATTCAATACATACGGCACACAGCAAGCCTTGCAGACGGAAGAAGGAGCATCCATGGACCAGTAGGGCACTCCTCAGTGACAGAATAACCCGGTGCAGTCGTGTCAAACTGAATAGAAACTATGGAATGGCGCAATACTTGTAGGATAGTGACTCACTGTTTGTATTAATTCCAAAGCTCGTACCATAATTACTGTAGATACGGGCTCCTATACCTAGAACACGAATTGTATAAATTAGCAGCAACTAGACGCATAACGGCAGGAAAGCATTCCCCCACGTTTGTGCTAGTAGCCTGTATAGCTACCTAATCAATCACTGGTTTTATTGCATATCCTCGACTGAAGTGAATTAAGTTACCAAAGTCAACCCATAAGGGCAACTACAGTAATCTAGAAGAGTTAAGTAGGAAGTAGAGCTGTCCCCGCATTTGCGCCTTGCTAGTTAATTGAACTGCTCCATGGACAAAGGCCTCGTGCTCTCTCTCACTCTGAGATTAGCAATCTAGATGTGCTGAGTCGACTTTAAGTCAAAAGACCTCATCTAGTTGAAGTAAAATAAGCCCTAGAACACTTTAAGTTCGAACAATCGTCGAGTTCAAGGAACTCCAGAGTCTGTGTACTCTTTGCAAGTCTTGTACTTGAAGTCAGAACCTGTGCATTCTTTGTAGAGTGATTTTGCACTCTTTGTAGACCTCGGAGTCTTTGGTTGTTTGATTATTTGAAGTGTCTGCTAGAAGCTCTTCTAGATGATGTCAAAACAAGTATAACTTGCTCGACTATACCTTGCAAAACAAGTTCATAAACCCCGCTATTGCGGACTAGTGTACTTTGTGTAAAACACATCAAAAGAAGAATTGAAGTTGTTTTCAGACAAAACTCCACTAGATTATCTAAATCTAAGTACATTGCGAGTGCTTCTACCATACTCACCCTTGAACTTATATACATTGGTGATAGTGTGTGTGTGTGATTTAGTATCTAGATTGATGATCTAGATGCTTGTTTCATTTGTGCGCTGCCCATTACTGAATGCATCAGCATGCTAAGTATTCTCAGTGTCACTGCAATCTTCAAGGTTTTATCTAGCTCCCATGAGCATGCTTGTAAGTTAGAGCCTAAGGCATTGGGTATAGGGTTTGGCCTTCTCATCATGCATGCCCATCAGGTACAGTGCTGTGACTAAGTCCTGTTTAGAATCCCATTGCTTCTTATGCCATAAGTTATATTCCATATCATTGCACCACATAGCATTAGTGTCGACATGTAGTTTTAGTCCACTCACTCACTATATCTCAGTATGCATGTAAAACACGTTAGATTGCAAAATTACACACGTAAATAGGCTGCAGTCGCAACATCGGATGAAGATATAAATGATCCAAACACCATAAAGTTACATGAGTATTTTGCAGATTGGGTCCTTTGGCGAATGACTCCTATCCTCGTATCCACTTTGCAGCTTGCCCTATCCATGCAAGATGTATGTCTCACTCAACATCTTGTTTGTTTGGCGAGTACAACATTGCAGCATCTAATATTGGAATATCTAGGCAAGTGATGCATTGTCACTCGATTCATGTGAATCACTCATAGACATTCTATCTACAGACAATGAATCTGGCGACGCATATGTTGACCTCAGTACATTGACTCGCCTCAAAACATGTACTGTTCTTGTCCCATACAGACAACTGCAGAGCTGTATCAACAGCTTGATATTCATATCATCGTCTGCATTAATGGTGATGCAACTCGTCATACTGGTCATGGATGGACTCCATATGTATGATGCATTTAGAGCATTGGATGACCATTTTTATCTCTGCAGCTTGGGTTCGCTTTCAGAGCTGAATATCTCCTTGACTGTACCCAATGAAGAACATGAAGCATACCTCAACATATATCGCTCACATATGGAGGAACAGCTGCCATACTTGTGTATGAGTATGAAATTTAACTTGAAGTGGTGATCCAATCAGTTTATGGACAAGATTTTCAATAGACCCCCTTGTACATCTGAAGTTCTTATTATAAACTGAATGCTAACTTCCTGAATACAAAGACTTTGAATGCATAACATAACTATACTACTTTTTTATGGCAGTTGGTTATAAATTCCCTGATTTTGAGATTGCCCCTGTTATGTGATTAGAGTGTGATCATCTATGAATTAGTATGTTAGAACATTGCACCTACCAAGTACCCATGTCCAGTGCAATCTTTGCCAGCATACCATCAGATAAACAATATGACTTGACCATCTTTCTCCCCTTCAGCACCACAAAGCTTATGACTGTGCCCTTCCATCTCAGTTCCACATACTTTAGCATCCATGAATGCATGTTGAGCTTGGTATTGTCATCCTCTTGGACTGGCCATCCTAACATCATCATGGATCTGTCTTTGACTAACGACCAATGCAGTGTGTAATGGTCACCAATGAAACAGTTGACTTCAGGGAAGTCTAGTTTACTATCCCATAAGACGTCACTGTCAGCGATGAATCACGGGATAATGGGCATCCAGCCTCGCTGTCTGTATTTTACTTGAGCTTCTGCCTCATGGGTGCATATTGTGAAGTGCAGGGCAGAAACATGATATTCCAGCATCGCTCTAGAATATGACGAGTATGCCCTTGCATGTGTTATGAAGTTCATTGTACATGCTATATAAAATTCATTGTGTTAGAATAAAGGTCAGAGGTATTATAGATCTATGCACTCACTAGAGTGAAGCCCAAAAATGACTTCGATTTCATCTCAAACGGATGTAATGAGTCAAATTACCTGACCTGTCACCCCTGACCTGTATACTCTTATGATGTCAATGGACTTGGCTGCCTTGCCCAGAGTTGGAAACCTGATATCGATAGGTGATTCATCATATGCCTTTTCTTCGAGAGTGCATGTCACCATCAATTTGTGCTGCTCATAACTGACTGATGTCAAGAATGCGCTCATGGGAACTGAGTTCTTTCGATTGATGAGCAGGTCCAAATCACAATCGCTGACCATGTCTCAAGTGAAATAAGACAATGCGATGGATCCAATGATCATGGTACCTGACTTGTGCTGTGCTGCCATGAACCAGGGAATTTCATCCTCTTGGAAGAAGGGAAGTAGCAGGTGGGCTACCAAAAAGGTCCTCCTCATGAAATCCCCCATGGTGTCATAATTCCTCGTACTGGTTCAAGTGACTCATAGCAGGTCTGCAGCTGTCATATCCCAGAATATAAAATTGTTTGTCACTCTCGGTCTGTTTCTTATGTTTAGTTCTCCATAAAAACTGTCAGTAGAATGGACGCACAAACCGAAGCCATTCGAGCCAGTTATATCTATCTGTCTGAACAGTGGCATCTTTGTAGACCCTGCATGTTGGCTGTCTGGACTGAAGAAAAAAACAATCAACCAGTATTATATGTATCACTGTTGTTATCCTCCTCTCATGTCATCGTGTACTGCAGTGCAAATCAGCAGATATCTCATGGTATTCATTCGGGTGTGAACCCTTATTTACACTTGGGCATATCCAATAAATGGAATATACCTTACTTGGTAGTCTCATTCTGTGTGACTGCTGCCCCCGCAGTGTCCTGATACCACTGAGAGAGTTGGACATGCTATTGGCACAGATTGCATCATCATCCGTCCATTGGAAATCCGTCTCTAGCTTTTTCAGCCACATTGAACAGCAAACCGACAGTCATATTGTTTAACCATGCAACCCGACCCTTTCATCTCGCACTCAAAAGCAAAATAATACCACATGCTACAGGTTTTTTTCCCTCCTGCGTATCTGGTGGCAGCGGCAGCGTAGGGATGCTGCTCTGGCCCTTCTATATGGGAAGGATGCTCTGCACAACCGAGTCAATATTTTTGACTCCATGTATGCTTTAGTTATGGACTTAACTCTACTGTGATTACCCTTCATATTACACCTGGACCACTGGTCGATACAAGCTCTTTCTCACTTGCCATTCTGTAATTAAATGTGTTGTGTTGAATTTTGAATGATGATAAACCCGAGGAGGTTTGTACAGACATTCTCCTTGGACTATGTCCATGAAGTAGAATTCTTGATATAGCCCTGTAAGAAGGCAAACCCACATGCTACCAGATAGCATCATATATCCTGTCTTTCTGGTTATAACTGAAATGCCCTTGAACATTGTTCACCATTCCGACTTGACCTGAGTTTGCCTACTGCAGCTACACTCGCCATGCCCAAACATGACTCATTGAGTAAGCCCTCTGGGCCAAAGATGAAAAAAGTAAAACTAATGTTGCCTGTGTATGCATTGCATCTTTTTTTTTTCTTTGAGGTTCCATGCTAACCCTCTTCTTCAGCAATTCTAACAGCAATCAGCACAAGGATGGGTCTGGCACATCAGTGATTCCATGCATTCCATGGTATTGACCTAGCTGACGCTTCTCTTAGTATGGATGACACAAACCCTTCAATGCCTGAAGACATCGAGATGGACGATATCAACTCTCAGTAAGCTAACTTTTAATGAGTTGGATGCTAACCTTGACGATGTTGCACAGGATTGCATGGTCTCCTATGCCTAACACTGATGGGCTGGTCAATGACAAGATAGACAGGTTTGTTCTTGTTCTCCTGGTCATGTACATGTTTCTAACACATCGCAAGCACTGCCCCTGCTGTACAGGCAGGATCGAAGATGACTCAAGCCCCTGCAGAGGGGTCTAAGAATTCTGAATCTACTCAGATGGTTGTCACTACAGCAAAGTACATCTGTTGAACTCACTTGTGATTACATTATATTCACTTTGAATGTCTTAAGCCTAAACAGTGGATATAACCCTTGGGTTGATATTGTCAATGCCATCCCTAAATTATGCCATGTCAAAACCCTGGATTCCAACATGGAATATGGAGAAGACCATATTCAGGTGTATGACTGGGTTAGCAGATTTCAAAATGACTTTCCGTTCTTGCTATATGTTTTTTTTTTGTGGCCCTCGCCAATGCAGTACTGAAAGGTCTGTTGGCAGGCACTTGATGATGCTGGCCTTCATTCCTTCAATGCCTCACCTGACCAACTTGGCACTTGGCAATCCATCAGACTTCAAGTATGACAATAAGAGGATTACAGGTGCATACACCTACCCACAGAGCTTCTTCATGCTCAGTTCAGTCACATTTTCCAGCCTCTTCAAAGGCAACTTCAATTGCGCAATTGCGATCAAACCTTTGGCATTGTTCTGGCCTCACCAAGCATCTGTTCTAGCTGAGATAATGGGGATAGATTTTAAATGCAATCTCCTCAGCTTCAAGACTGTACAAGACAGTCTCATGTTCACGACGTATCCCAAGCCTAAAGGTATGTATGTTAACAAAGTCTCAAATCCTTGCTGACATCATGACAGATCCGTCGACACCCCCTTTGCCCAGTAAAGCATGTATTAACAGTAAGACCTTCAGACCAGGTGAGTGCTGCTCCACGTCTCTTGTAGTTTAACAGTTTACTGACTCTGTTGTTAGCTGTTCAGCCATGGAATAAGGACAGTATGTTTCCTGATGCATGCCACAACATCCTCTAACGTATTCTATCTGCAGTACCGTTGTATGATGCTGTTGCGACTGCAGCCTATTTACGTGTGTAATTTTGCAATCTAAAGTGTTTTACATGCATACTGAGATATAGTGAGTGAGTGGACTAAAACTATGTGTCAACACTAATGCTATGCAGTGCAATGATATGGAATATAACTTATGGCATAAGAAGCAACGGGATTCTAAACAGGACTTAGTCACAGCACTGTACCTGATGGGCATGCATGATGAGAAGGCCAAACCCTATACCCAATGCCTTAGGCTCTAACTTACAAGCACGCCTGCAGGAGCTAGATAAAACCTTGAAGATTGCAGTGACACTGAGAACACTTAGCGTGCTCGCTAACTGTGATGCATCATACCTGAAAATTCAGGGAAATCCTTAAGCAAGATGACAGATATCACCGGCACAAACTTGGGCAATAGGCTTCGGCTGAAGTCCGCGAGCCCATGTCCCATTGTTCTGAGTCCCATTGTTAGAAGACTCACTTGTTGCCATGTCTATGAGAAGCCTCTGTGAATCCAAGAAAGAAGTCTTGAATGACATACACCAGGACTGATAGTTCCAGGTGCCTAGACCTGCCGGTCACTAGAGAACAAGCCCACAGGTGTCGGGAGAGCACCTCTTGGCACATGTTTAGCGAGCTCACTATAGAAATGAGACTAAAACTGGGAAGTCTGACTCGGATGCTCAGTAAGGTGGCAGTGGCAACATGCTACGCATGTAGGAGTCTGGGTACTGCATGACGTTTGTAATTCTAATTCCCCTGTAGTATAAGTAGGCTGGTTACAGTAGGTAGAAGCCAAGTTTTGAGCCCCCGAGTTCCCATGCACGCATTGAAGGCGGTACTGTAACAAAGGATCAGTTTGTGACTTCGAGCTGTGCATAGAATTAGTGAGCTCACTCAGAGAAATACGAGATACCCTTTTGATAAGACTTTTGAGAACTTAGTCAGAGTGAATATGAATCAGTGACACTGTTTCTGTGCTGTTAAGTGTGATAAGTCTGTTCGGAGAATGTGTTGAAGTGGAAATCTGAGTTCTGTTCTGTTCTGTTCTGTTTCAGTCTGTTCCATGTCAGTTCTGTTCAAAGTTCCGTTTCTGAATCTGTTTCCGAGCGCTTCTGAAGTGTTCTTGAGTCGAGATAACCTGCTGGAGTTAGTTGGAGAACCCCTACATACAGTTGTGTAGCAAGCGGGCTAAGTCAGTGCTTGCCTGTGGTGTTCTTTTAGTGAGCTCACTAAAGTTTTGGCATGTATTGCCTCTGTTTCTGTCAGGATCAGTGTCCCTTGTGTATTATAACTCAAATCTGCCTTGAAGGTTGCATCGTGCCAGTGAATGACCTTCCTGTAAAAAGTTCCTAGACTTAGGACTTCATTAGAGAAAGCTTAGCTTCACTAAGAGCACTGAGGATAAGGGAAACTCTTCGAGATATTGAAGTATAGTCGGATCGCATTAGAAATAATCGCTCCCCCTAGAACTTACAAGGGTGATTGTAGTTTGTGTAGTTGTGTGAGTGTGTGTGTGGGTTTTTGAGGTTTGCCTTTTAGCCTGCTCACTATTCCACAGGTGCCCACAGCCAGCCTCTTCAATGCAAAGTCAGAGTTAGACCCTATGTGCATTCACAAGTGCCATCTAATCAAATCAGAGCTGGAGAAAGGTGCCATCATGTTCCTTGTATTTACCATGACAAAGTACAGCAACAATGTGGGTCATTTAACATTCAGATTGTTGCAAAGGTACACAATGCACCTGCTGTAACAAGTGGTATGATCCCAGCCAAACCCCTGCCTAAATATCTCACTGAACTTGAAGATATTGGTGTACTCGGCGATGATTTTCCTGAGCCAGCATCGGATGGCAACAAAGATGACCACAGGGTTGATAATTCCACCAAAGCATACTTGCATGAGCTGGCACAGTATAAATACCAGTAGTTAGTCCTCTCAATGATTGTGGCAAACATTGTGTCTGGGGTGTAAATCAACATTTAAATACATACATCATGTCCACATTGCTTTGCTCCTTTGATTCACAGTTTTCTCTGCATCTGCAAGTCTGCACAACACAGGCACTTGATCAACTGGTACGGTTACTTACATTGAACATAGTTCAGTGGAACTAGAAGATCTTTGCAGTGACTGTCAAGCTCAATGGAACTTTAAAAATAATTTGATAAAAGATTTATAGTTATTATTGTGTGTAGGTGTACAATCTCTCTATTCTCTCTACAGACCATGATGAATCACATGAGAAACGAACAAGTGACCAGAAACAAGATGGTCGTGGTACATGGCAGAAAAGAAAAAGCATGAGAAAGCCAATATCTTTCCTTATATTCAGGTTTAAAGGTGTTTACACAAGGGTAATTGGTAAGAGACCATGACATCCCTTTTCTGGCCTCTCACATCTGCCCTGCAGATGTCGCCTTTCCACCTCAGGGCACATATCTGCTACCAGCACATATCCACTTCACAGCATGTATTCAGGCCTCTACCAAGGACCTTCCTTTCCCTATGTGAGCATGAGACTGGCTACCTTGGTGGCCCACTGAGATCTCAGATGATGACAGATTGTCTCACTACTATGATATAACCCTGGTGGAGGCGATGAGACCTCTTAACTCTCTCACCATCTTGCCAGGTATGCTAAGTTCTACTTCCTTTGGTCCTATACTGAACTCTCTCATTGTCATGCCAGAACTTGAACTGTTGAATAAACATCAGTTTCTTCCATCGCTTTGCTCTTCACCCACATGTCTGACAATGCCAATGCTGGAACCATGGCTGGAACCACCTCTCAAGCCACCCTCCAATCAGCGCCCATTAACAATGGCAGGAGTTCAACAGACAGAACCCCACCCACAGTGGATCCAGCCCAAGCTGCCATCGTTCAATGCTGCGAGTCAATTGTTGAGGACTTTCGACATGGTTTCACAACCAAAATCAGGGCCATATGACTCCTCGCCGACAAACTGGCTTCTCAACCCCAAGAACTGGGTGGAGACTCTTTCCACAGGGAACAAGCCTTACAGATGTATCTCGACATGCTCGCTGAGCACGAGCAAGACAACGAGGATGCTCATCAATGAGGTGAAGTACAGTTACACCCTGGTCAACCAGGAGTCAATCAATGAGAAGACGGTCAGTAAGATGAAGGAGAGGGAGAAGTGAGGAGAGTGGCAAGATCAAGGACTGCATCCCATTTTGATGATGATGAGAGGGAAGGAGAGAGTGATGTGGACCATGAACAGAGAGATGATGCCCAGCGAGGGCAGGTCGATGAAGGAGACTATCCATGGGCAGCAGTTAGCGAGATCACATGAGCCATATTGCACCCCGAGCTGCAACGAACCCTTCAGTTGGTCGACACATACACACTCGACATCCAGTCTGCCAAACGAAGCTTCCTCAACAACGCAGCTTGCCCAGACTTCCCAGAGTCAGAAGTCCGGAACCTCTTGTCAGGAAGAGCTATCAATCTCGATGTGGTGTATGCAGCAACACACTCGACCTCCATCAACAAGGTCAAGACTCATGCTGTGTCTGAGAGGGTTGCAATCTGACTCACCAACGGATTGTCTTCCTCTGACCTTAAGAAGACTGTTTGCACCACATCTGAATGGAGTGCAACTTGGCACACATACTGCAAAGCAGTGCTCATCGCATTCCCTCATCGAGCCCAGGAGCTTGACTCCTATCATGACTACATCTCCTCACTCTTCAACAGTAACATTGTCGCATTCCACCCTAGGATCTTCAACCTCGATCAAGCCATACGGGGAAGAGTTGGTCGATGCCGAGATGTCCTGCTCTCCAATGTTGCCAAGTTTTCTGACCTTGAGTGGTCCCACCTCACCTCTTCAGGAGCAGCCTTCAATGAGTTCAACATTGACTCTCAAGGGAAAGGCAAAGGAACCAAGCGAGCTCGCAGCCAAGATCCCTGTCATCGATGGAATGCAGGACGTTGTCCATCATCAGCCTCAAAATGTAGGTACCACCATGTCTGCACCATCTGCTGTGGTCCCCACACCTCTGACAAACACCTGAGTGGATCCTCCTCTTGAGTGCCTGGCTAAGAGGCCTCCATCGGATATTTATAGAGGTTTTGTTTGTGAATGGGCAGACTTGAGTGGTTTCCAAGAGTATAATGAGAGAGTTGAGGACATTGAACTGGTTTCTTATGCTCCCAGATATAAACGGCAGTTGGTATTCTCACCTCGTAGTCGATACATGAGCCAAACAGCAGCCTACACAGAGATAGATCCTCCATTGCCGAGGCCACCCCCATCTGAGTATGAGAATACTGCTGTTGTGGCTACGATATGTGATAATCCTCATCTTTTCAAAATTGTAACACCTATCAAGGTTGACTCTCTCAAAGCTGCCCTGGTTTGTCATCCCAATTGTCCCTTTGTGCATTCAGTTCTTGTAGGTCTTCGTGAAGGATTTTGGCCATGGGCTAACATGAGACCAACACCTGAGTACCCAACGACATGGGATCATTCTCGGATGCCTCCATGCTCTGAGGTAGAACGAGCTTTCATCAAGAGTTACCAAGACAGTGAAATGATGGCTGAACGTTTCTCTCCTACATTTGGGCCAGACTTGCTTTCTGGCATGTACAGTACACCAGTTCACACAGTACCCAAACCTCACTCAGACGACCTCCACATGGTCTCCAACATGTCAGTGGAGGACTTTGCCCCTAATAACATGATTCTCCATGCCGACATTGCTGGGGCCTGCTTGGACACCTTACACAACTTCTTTGCAGCCCTTCTGCGATTCCGCTGCTCCTCACCTGCGAATGCTAAAGCTGAACTCCTAGTGTGGAAATCAGATGTCTCCAAGGTGTACCGTAACTGCCCTATGCATCCTCTTTGGCAGATCAAGCAAATAGTCACCACGGGTTACCTGACTGATTAGCAGAAGCTAGCTGGTTATGAGGAGATCATTGAGAGGAGCGTCGATCACAACAACAATTTTGGAGGTTGTGGTTCTTACAGGGTCTGGTACAGCATCAATGGGCTGGTGATGTGGATTGCCATTAATGAGGAAGACATCAAGGATTTGTTTTCCTACATCGATGACAACTGGTCATGGGAGCTTGTTTCGGCAAAGACCTACTATGAGCCTTATGATGCTCTCTTACCAACAAAACAAGTGAAACTTCTATGCTTGTGGGATCGACTCGGAGTCCTGCATGGCTGGAAAAAGCAAGTCTCAGAGAAGGTGCTAGCAGTGATAGGGTTTGATGTTGACCCAAATGCAATGTCAGCCACCTTGTCAGATGAAGCGAAAGAGGACTTGCTCAGTAACCTCTGAGTCTTCATTGCTTCGACACGACACCTGTTGAAGGACTTTCACCAGTTGTCAGGGTGGAGTAACTGGTCTTTCAACGTCTTCCCATTGATGAAGCCAGGTCTATCCAACTTACACGCCAAGATGTCAGGAAAGCAGAACGGATTTGCGCTCTTGCGGGTCAGCCAAGCAATCAAGGATGACCTCAAATGGATGGCCAGTCACATCATGAAATCTCCTGGCATGCTCTGTTTCGAGTCCCGGGACTGGGACCCCTACTTTGAGGCCACCACGACCATTGAGTGTGACGCGTGTTTGTCAGGAATGGGTTTCTGGGTGCCTGATACTGCTGAGGGATTCGTCTGTCCAATCCCTAACATGGAGGATGAGCCATTGCTGATTTTCTTCTTTGAGGCCCTATGTGTATGCTCAGCGGTCCATTGGACAGCAGAAAATCAGGAGCCAGTCCTTCGACATCGCCTCACAGTCAAAACTGATAATCACAACACAGTGGACATCTTCAACACTTTGAAGGCTGCTCCATTCTACAATCCCATACTTAAATCCACAGTGGATATCCTCTTGGTGTACAACATTGATTTATGTGTCGTCCATATTCCTGGCCACCGAAACTCTATTGCAGATGCTCTGTCATGTCTGAGGCTACTCAAAGCCCAATGCCTGTGCCCTGAGCTCATTATTGACACCTTTAAACCCCCACTGGGAATCGTGGTGGGGGGATCCAGATGTTGATCAAGCTCTCGCTGGGGTCCTGTCAAAAGGCTCGCATGGTCTGGACCCCGGAGCGCTTATAGCATGAACGTGCACTCGCATTAGGAATGGCCATTGACAAGTCTTCTTTCTCCTCTTACACATCTGCCCTAAACTCTTATATCACTTTCTGTCGCCTTCATGACTTCCCTATCAAGCCCACCGCTAACACCCTCAGCTACTATATCGTCTTCATGTCTTACCACATCAAACCAGACTCTGTTGACAGTTATCTCTCAGGCATTTGCAACTGCTTGGAGCCCTTCTTTCCCGACGTTCGTGCAACCCGACAGGGTCCTTGGGTTGCTAGGACGTTAAAAGGATGCAGGAGGTTGCATGGATCCCCAATCAAGCGTAAACTTCCTCTTTCCTGAGACAATCTCAGGCTTGCCATTGCTAAACTGGGTGGTTCGCAGCAACACAATGACCGGCTGTTCCTTGCAATGCTTTTGACAGGATTTCATGGCCTTCTCAGATTGGGAGAGATGACGTTCCCCGACTCCAAGAAGTTGAGGAGTTGGAAGAAGGTCACCCATCGGTCATCCATTCAGTGGTTCTCAGATGCTTATGCGTTCCTATTACCAGCCCACAAAGCTGACTTTGCCTTTGAGGGCAACAAAATCATAATTCCCATGTCTGCTGACTCTGCACTAAATCCACTGCCTGTGTTTGCACCGTATCTTCAATCCCGAGATAACTGATTTCCTCTTCTGCCCTCTCTTTGGATCACTGCTGAGGGTTCGGTTCCCACCTGAAGCTGGTTCCTGTCACACATGCACAAGCTATTTCCTGACCCACATCTTGCTGGCCAGTCCATGGATGCTGGAGGAGCAACAGCGCTAGCTGAGGATGGGGTCCTACCTTACCTCATTCAAGCTCGAGGTCGATGGTCGTCCGATGCTTTCTTTATCTACATCAGGAAGAACCCGACCTTCCTGATGACGCTAATCGCTTCCAAGCATTAAACTTTCCCCACTTTCATCTCCTCTCATGTCTCCCTTCGTTCGACTTACTTCCTTTTCACTATTACCCATTAGCACTCGCACACAAAAGCAGGTTGTAATTTTAGGCCCAAATGGGTGAATGACTGGCTAGTGAGTGGATCTCGACAAGCCTTGAATACCAATTATGGTGCCTTTCGATCGATGTCCGATAAAACTGATATTTGAAAAAGGAAAGAATTGGGGACATGGCTTCTGCCACTACTGGATCATAGCCAACCAAAAATGATTAATATTCTTCCGCCTCTCGCCCTATTCACCCCAGCAACTGACATGGACACCTTGGTTCCCCATATCCTCATCTAACAACTGAACAACACTCACCTGGATCAATATTGGACTTGAAGCAAGAAGCATCGGCCCCTCCATGAAGGTGCAAGTATGACCCTGGCAGCACCTCAAACAAAGGGCAGGATGGGAAAATACCTTGAAGGTGCGTACACTGTCTATCCTCCTTGACGCGGTCCTAACTTCCTTGTCCTACCTTACCGCGATTTGCTTCCACGGAATCAATCTTGGACAAGACCACTCGCTTGTGGTGCACTTCCACTTGTCTGCTATCACTGACACTATGCGTCCTCAATGCAGTGTCTGACTCAGATTTTACATCGACCTTGCTATGCTACATTACATGTTCTCTGAGCTGGGTTTTGCTTCCGCGGAGCCTTTTGCACGATGTCGAACTTTTACGTGATGAACAATCCAGCTCGAGATATCACCTATTCAAGAGGCAGGGTAAAGGACTACAACAGATACAGCAGCTTATGGAAGGACAAGAGTCAGAGTCGAGGTGCGTCATACTCTCCTTTTGCTGCTCTTCTAACAATGACATTATCCAGGCCCTCCCCTTCCCTCACTGCGGTGTCCTGCCATACGTAGATCCTTTCTTTCTCCTCATCAGCCCCGTGGACCACATAATCAGCTCACCCATGCTCAGCTTCGATGCCTCAGCCTCACCATCCAATCTCACCCAACGTACCCGTCAATTCTAGCCCCCATCCCACATCCAATCCAAGCTCCCAGCGCTTCGTCTTTGTGGGTGGGCGCTTTTATCAAAAAGGGCCCTTGTGAGGCTGCTAATGCCCTCGTTCATCACATCAAAAATCTCACATATTGTGACGTCCATTCCCTTTCAGTCCCTTTCCAAAGGATAGTGCCCCTTCTGTCTTTGTCGGAACAAGTTTTCTATGTTTGCAAATATAGTTTCATTGGGTTGCATCTCGACTCCCATGATATGAACATTTTCCCGAAGCACATCACTGCTAAGGCCGTCAAGGCTCATGTTACCAAGGACGCGTTCTTCTCACAGATAGACAACCGATGTGACTGCATACTGTGGGAGGGTCGCTGCATTTACTATGGTCGCATTGATCCTTACCTGATTTTTGGTTGTGAAATTGTGTTAGACCTCACGGAGTGAATGTTTGAACAGCAGCAGAGCTGAGCACTGTTTCGCTCATGTTTCTCCGACACTTTTTGGGTGTCCATGAGAATTCTGCCGTGGCTTTTCTTTATTCTGAGATGGGTACACGTTTTCTTTTCCAGTCAAATGGAAATGTCCATCCTGACCACCGTTTGCTCTATTGTAGGATTGACACCACTCCCTTACCATCGTGTCCTCTTAGCTTTATCTTATTTGCAGTATGTTTTGTTTTTGCCAGAACGGCACTATGCCAATCTCGCACTTCAAGGTAGGGCATCACTGTGTAACTTATGTACTGTAATGAAGAAGTGGCATCAACAATGCATTCTTGAAAGGAGAAAAAAAATTAAAAACATGATAAATATTTTGAATTTGGATCCGGAGCTGCCTACTAGGTTGATATGTTTGGCCTTTATTAGATAGAGTTCTGTCAGGGTTATCAGAAAAGCGGCTTCGGTAGAGCATTTTTGAGTTTTAAGGCATGAGAGCAGAAGAATAAGAGTTTGTAGTCAGTGGTTATATCTCGATCCTCCGCTTCGGTATCATCCGCTTCCTGAGCAACTATTCAGCACCTTGCTATTTATCTGCCGGATTGCCTGGGGGTTGCCCGAGGCCAGTGTTGAGTCGATAGTATCTAGAAAATAATAAATGTACATGAAGAAATGAAAATGGATGTTTTCGAGACTCCGACACTCGAGAGTCTATGCATTGTTGACTCTCCAGGTATCATGATTTTTCAGTGGTACTATGGTATTTTCTTGATTATCGTGGAAGTTACTGCCGCAATGCCATTGT
Source organism: Desarmillaria tabescens (assembly GCF_030435595.1). Lineage (NCBI taxonomy): Eukaryota > Fungi > Basidiomycota > Agaricomycetes > Agaricales > Physalacriaceae > Desarmillaria > Desarmillaria tabescens. The sequence continues at coordinate 21,629 of NW_026848367.1, read as the reverse complement.
CAATGCCTCAGTTTATCATTACATCACTGGCTTTCTCAAGACTCAAGCCTGCTTTTTAGCGTTAAACATTAAACATTCTATGTTGACAAATTACAACCTTGTTTTTAAAATTTTACAACTGAACAACACTATAAGTATGATCAGTAATGCACAATAATTTTATTTGTGGGTCTAGAGAAAGCCATGCTGCATCGAAATTGCACATCGCGATCCGTTTGCACATGCCGACCACCCGCAATAAGCCAAACATTGTCGGTGTTGATGTTTTACCCCAATGAACCTTATCAACTATTTCTGATCCAGTAGCAGTGTAAAAATGTCTTTTAATTCTACTATAATCTACAGAATACCACAACTCAGCATACATTGCGGCAAGCCAAGCGTGTCCATGGAAGTCCAAGTACTAAGTCAGGCCTGATCATCCGAGTTTCTCCATTGTACTTCGCTTCATCTGGGGCTTCTTCGTTTCAACATCCTCAGGTACCCGGGATTGAGATATAACCATTCACTTGAGACTCGAAGAATAAGTCACATTGTGGATGGCCCACTCAACCTGAACCTAACCCTAAGTCCTACAAGCCCCGGAAAAATAAATAAATACCTTAAAAAAATACCTTGATTTTACATGTGGATATAAGTGCTGAAGCAAAGCGTCCGAAGCAGACGGCAGGCCTCACCCTCAACGCACCATAGAATATTAGATGACCTAAAAAAAGCAGATGATGATGAACATTGATTCTCTAATGCAGGTTCCTCTAGCTCATCTGCGGGTAGACCGAGCACCATTGTATCAGGGACCTTAAGGTTTTTTAGATTTTTGGGTTGGGCTAACCAATGATTTGGCAGAAGTCAAATTTGTAGAGAAGGTTGAATAGAACTGCTGCCAGTTTCAACATGGTCTCTAGTTTCCTGTATTTATGTCATCCATACTGCAACTATAAAGCAAAGCACATATCAGATGTCCTTAGTTGTTACTACAGTTCTACCTTCTTTCTAGAGTGTACACGGACTCAAGTGTGTGTATAACATTCAAGCATGCATATTTACATGCATCCCTGACCATTATGCTCTGCTTAGGACCGATATCGTCAGCTCTGCAACTCCACAAGAACCCGAGGCACAGCTAGCAAAAGAGCACGACAATGGACAATTTTGCAATACTGAATGTAAGGATACACAGTATATGCTTATTACCATCGGCTTTCATTACTGATGAGGAACAATACAGGTACGCCCGCGTATTGACTCCAGCTGAGTTTGAGCGGTTGTCATTGGAATTGACGGGTATTCATACTACCCATTGCGTGGTTGCGTGGCGGACACCTTAGCAGTAAAACATTACCTTGAAGAAGACCTCCTCATGCCAAAGGAGCGAATCCAAAGTCTTCTTGGACCGGCGGACCGGAGTGACAAATCGAATGACACATCCTCCTTCCCTTCCCGGGCAAACATTCTAGCTGTCCTTCTCAGTCTCATCACCAACCCAAACATCGAGCACGGCGATCCTATCATCATCTTTTTCGCCAGACATGGTTCTCGCTACCCGTTGTCAGATGACGACGATGAGCCTGATTTTTTTGACGAGGTCCCTGATGATGAACGCTCTCGCAAATTTGTTGAGGCGCTCTGTCCCATGGACCGAAACACCCTCGACAGTAGTGGCACATTTGTCCCTGATATCACTGACTGTGAGATTAATACTATCCTCTCCCAAATCTCTCATACTAAAGGGCATCGGATCACTTTTATCCTGGATTGCTGTCACGCAGGCAGTGTCACTCGAACCTTGAGCTCACCAGAGCAGACTGTTTCTCCGCTAGAGCATGCCTCGGTCGGAGATATGCTCCTCGCTGCCGAAGAGACCCTTAGGGATCTCCCTGGTTATCGATCAATCGCCGCAGAGGATTGGGTCCTGGACATGGATTCCCATGTTATGGTAGCGGCATGTAGGGGAGATGAGGTTGTGAAAGCGAGGCGGGTAAAGAAGGAAAAAGGCACGGAGGTATGGGGCAGTGTATTCACAAGCTCGCTCTTGAAGGTCCTGAAGTCTGGTGTGTTGGGAGAAAGAGCGACGTATGTCGATCTTATCAAGGCTTTGCCCCAATTCCATTTTCAGACACCAATCGCGGCAGGAGGACACAGCAATACGTGTCTTTGGTATCAAGACTGATGTAGATTGTCACTAGTATTATGAGTAAATCAAGATTCTCAAAGTCAGGAGAAGAATCGCGTACCATAGAAGACTATGCATCTACCTAATGTCTAGATAGGGAAGATGTGATGGTGCGAGTTAATGACAGATCTCAGAAGTGTTGTCTGCATCGAGCACACCAAAGCATACGGTCATGGGAATTGCTGTCATGTTCTTCATATCGGTCAAGAGGTACCGTTAGGCGCATCTATGATGCTGGATTGTCAAGATCGTCTAGAAACCTGTGACTTCAGTCTTTCCGCATATGTATATCGAGACGTCCGCTCCTCAACACGACAATGCCATGGATGTTGAAGCTAAGGGAACATCATGTGCATATATTTAGTGCCGAGACCCTTTCCTATATACCGCGAGACGGCGAGGATAGTTCAACACGGACTATCCAAGAAATAGATATAGGCTGAGAGCAAAAATCTATCAGGTTACACGCATACAAGACGCTGAAGCCGAAATTACCATCGATAGGTCTAGGAGAATCACGTATATAAGCGCATACCCAACCACCGAAATTACCTCTTGCCCTATTCACCCCAGCACTGGCATGGATACCTTGGCTCCCCATATCGTCGTCTAACATTAACTGGATAATGCGATACCGGACTTGGAGCGACTCGAGACATCCGCCAACCACGCCTTTTCACAGTGTCGGTCCCTCCAAGAGGGTGTGAGTACAACAAGCAGCAGGGATATTAATTTGAAGGGTGCGTACACTGTCTATCCTCCTTCGCACAGTTCTAATTTCCTTGTTGCGGTTTGCTTCTGCGGAATCAATGTTCAATCCCGCTTGCTCGTGGTGCACTTCCGCTCGTCTACTATTGATACTTTGCATCCTCAATGCAGTGTTTAATTCGAATCTTCCGTCGACATGTTCAGGACAATACATTCAGCCCTTGACAGCAAGCTGGGATTTGCTTCCGCGGAACCTTTTCTGCTGCGGATCAAGTCCCCGAAAGACATTGCTCGTTCAAGATTCAGGGTAAAGGGCTGCAACAGATACAGCAGCTCATGGAAAGAAATCAAGGTGTATCACACTCTTTCTCCCTTCACTGCTCTTCTAATAATGACATTATCCAGGCCCTCCCCTTCCCTCACTGCAGTGTTCTGCCATATGTAGATCCTTTCTCCTCATCAGCCCTGTGGACCACATAATCAGTTCACCCATGCTCAGCTTCGGCTCACTGTCCGATCTCACCCAATGAACTCGTCAATCCCAGCTCCCACCCGGACGCTAACCCTGAGCTTTGTCTTTGTGGGTGGGCGATGTCCCCGTGCGGGCACATCAGGATAGCCAAACCCACTCAAGAACGAAGGGCCTGGGTGGAGGATTAGCATTTATGCTCATACCGCACGCTTTCTCCTAGACAGGGTCAACATGCGCCACACTTTCTTAACATCATTGTTCACTGGCAGTTCCTCCACTTTCTCCTCGTCTCAAAGGCCCCTCCAACACAAGCTTGATCTCACCCAGCTCCTCAAGCCCCCACTCCTCCCAGTTTCCCAATCAACGAGGATGCTTATGGCGCAATCATCTTTAGTTTCCCTGTGGGGTCACAGATGTCTCATCTGTGAGAAGAAGCGGATCTGCAGCCCTGTAGACAGATTCATGAGGATGATGTTCAACAACCACTGTGCTGCTAGCCAGCGAGTATGGCAGGATTGTCGATATCACACACCGTGATGAGTCGTTCGTCATTGCATACTTTGCTGTTTAGTTAGGAAAATAAGATGGCTTTGTCCTATTATACTTGTTGTGTGGCAGATATAACGCTCAAGGCTTGAAGCTTGACACGTGATGTTCAAAGTGAAACTGAGTTTGTGACCGCTCGCGTGAATAGTAAAATTTAATTACTTTGGTCCAAAAATTTATCGTGGCTCCTCTGATGAAAAACATTCTCTTCACATAAATCAAGGCATCAAGTGGGAATCGAATCCCTGATGGGTCAACAACTGATGCCTATTTAGGCCATGGCAACGACCCAGGTTATGTTACGGTTTATTCATTTTTCTTTGTTTTACTCAGCCTGATTACTCATATGTGATCCTAACGGATCATTTCTCACAGTACTATTATTAGCGTAGCCACTTGTATTTAAGTAGAGCCTTCGCTGGTCTAAACCCCAGCTTCGGCTAAGGTTTAATCTACCCAACTCGAACTCTGTCCTTCGTGACTATCTGTCCGCAATCCGCTTTGATGTCGCCTTTGACTTACTAGAGTATCTACCACCGAAGTGCGAGTGGTGATCCTAGTTCGATCTAAGTCGACTATTAGTTGGTTGTTAACATTTAGCTGAAGCTCGTCCTACATTGCTCAGCATTTCCCGCTGCCCAACATTTATACGCTTATCATCCTACTCCTGGTAGCCGATTGGATACTTCCTCTCGTACTACCCGATCCAATCCTCACCGTCGTCCTCATAGTCCTAGTGACTATTCTCATAACCCAGACAGCCATCACTGCCCCGCTACTAGCAGCTTTGCTCGTGGTGGCCTACATTGGTTGTCTTCGAATCTGAACCCATTTACCTTTCTCTTCCAACTCGTTTGTCTGTTAACAATTCTATTGTTGACATTGACGAGCACCTTCGAGACAAGCGAGGATCTGCTGATGACTGGTTCCAACTACGAAACTGACCTCAGCCTAATCATCGCCATTCTCATTGCACTCACCATCCTTACTGTTCAACTTTTAATTAACCATCTGACAAGCTGCTACCAACTGTAGCAGTTGAATGGTTAATTACAACCATCGAATCTCACGAAGGATAGATCCGCTCACGGATGCCCTGGTCCAACGCCATTCCCGCCGTCTTCGCGACTTTTATACTCTTTTTCTTGTCCATTATTTTGTACCGACTACACCGCTGTTTCCAACAACAGAGGAGAGTCCATGCACAACTTCCATTCCACTACGTTCCCAGCACTCCCGCATATCCTCCTCCCGTAATTCACATTCCTGAGGCATCTCAGCAGACGATACGAGATGTCGAATCCAACGTCTCCAGGGGACATGGAGAATCCCTCTACGGATCGTCACGGTCCAGCTCACGATACTCAGGATCGAGCACCGACTCCTACAGAAGCGCTACCACCGAGTCAGCTGACTCCATCGATATCACAGATACCAGGGGCATATTCCTTGACCGAGGAGACTTGCCCCTACCAGGCCTCTTCGACCAGTCTCCAGTCGAAGGCAAGTCAAGCACCGACAGAGGGGGACGACAAGGCACCAGGCATCTGGTCGAGGGCGAGGAAAGCCCTGATACCGAGTATGAAGGGGACGAGCTCACCGACCTCGAAAGGATCCGACTCGAAAACATCCTCAGTGACCTCTACCCGAATGAAGAAGAAGATGCAACCTATTCCGGAGACAACTGGAGGGGAAGGTCGCAGACAAAGTGGAGCGATGCAGACTGGGGAAGCGAGCGAAGGAGGTACGAGGAGCGTAGTCACGGAGACGACTACGACAGTGATTCTGGAGAGCTTGTCCTTGGGGCCTCCACCACAACTACCGCCCGTACAGATGGAGCAGGATCCCTTCTTCCTGCTTGGCCGACAGACAGGGGCCCCCCCGTCGGCTGGCATCCCAGCACCAGTTGGGTCTACGCTGACCCAGGGGAAGAGGCTCCTGTGGCCTGAGTCCCGACCTTGAGGCGCATCCCTGTTGCCGTCCGCCCGGAAGCCTCAACGCCCACTCCCAACATCCCCAGGCCTGAACCGACGGATCAGCAGCTCTGGGAAGAGTTCCCGATTTACAACCCCGAGGAACTTGGAGCAATTGCCGGGGCCAGACCACTTGCCCCCATCCCCACTTTCATACCATCAGTCACGGGTCGAGCATTCGCCGACCCCGTCCCTAGCAACCAGCGTCCATGGACGCTTCTCTACCACACGCTCGTCAAGTCACTCAACATCCCTCGAGATGCCCGGGAGTCCCCAGAAGTCGAGGCCTGAATGGACCGAGCAAGAGCGGCAGACACACGCTCTCGATGTGCTGAAATCGCCGCCCTCCTCGGGCCCAATGGCTTCTATGACCTCCCCATCGAACCTGACGCCACCCATGCCGAGATTGAAAACAGGCAGCGAGCTGCCGCCCTTCGATACGCAGGGCTCGCCGAGCGAGCAGGAACAGACCTCGAAGCCCACCGAAGAGCCTGGCAGGCCTACGAGTCGGAGATCAGTGACCCCGACTCCGACATCGGGCAGTGGAAGAGAAACAAGGAGATTGACAGACTCGCCAGAGAGAGGAAGGAGGCCAAGGATGCTGAGTCAGCCGCCAAACAGTTCCCTTGAGGGCGAGGTGATGAGGGCGGTCCGGACGGTCCTCGTCGATCCCATGGCTCCAATTCCAACAATCTTCAACATTTTACCGTGGCATGGACTATACGAGATAATGATGGAGGATATGGAGCGAGACTCCCAGTGGCTCCTCACGGAGGCTGGGGAAGATTATCGACATGCGAAATACATGGGGGACGTATACCTCATGAAAAATATCCTAGAGGTGGAGACATGGCATCAGGCCGCCTTGGTATGGAATCAGGTACACCCCGATAACACACGACCAGGGTGCGAACCCTATCAGCGACCTCAACCGATGCCCAACCCGCTCGAGACTGAAGAGTTCTGGGCGGGTGCAGGACCCAAAGATGACGAGGACACCTGGGACAACCCCGGTGCGGGGACTTCCAGGAAGGGAAAAGAATCTATGGTGCCGAAACAGCCACCGCAAGCACCGCCGCCACCCAAGTACCCGGAGGGCTATCCCCCACTGGGCAACAACCCACATTTACGCTCCCTGTCGTGACCGCCGAATGCGCTGGTCCCACCTGTTCCACTGCCACCGCCAGACCCTATCCCGCCATGGCAGCTAGCCCCAGGAGCGGCGAATAATCCCTGGAACGACGTCAAACCGAAATTAATCACTCAGCCCGAATACTTCACGGGGGTTTCTTCGGACATCACTAGGTTCCTCCATCACTGTGAAGTTTATTTTCAGGTGTTCCCAATGTACTACACCATGAATGATCAGGGGCAGAACCCCTACCGCATTACCTTCGCACAAGGGTATCTATGGGGCGAAGCACAGCAGTGGTGGGTGGACCAGTACTATCGGTACAGGGACCCGCATGGTCACTGGCGCTTCCCTACTTGGGACGAATTTTCACACGACTTGACAGTGCAATTCCGAGAAGTCGCAGAACTTACGATATGGAAGGCCGAATGGAAAAAGGTGCAGCAGTCGGACTTCAAGTCCGCAGTAGAATTCTTCGCAAAGTTTGAGTGGCTGGCTCACAAGTGCGAAGAGTTCGGGGACGAGAAGCAAATGTTCGAGACCGTCGAAGCGGCGATAAGGCCAACGGTGCGAAAGACGGTTATGCATGGGGACAATGAGCACCCCACAACCTACGCACAGTGGAAGGCCCGAGTCCTGAGGATCGACGCAAACTACAGATATGATGTTGCCCAAGGGCTGGGCGGTAAGACCTCCCCGAACCAAAGCAGTTCGGGTCGAGGCAATCAATCGAAGGGCGGAGGTCAGGGTTCCAGTGGCGATAAGAAGGACACCACGGGAACCACGTATGGGGGTGCAGGGCAACCAATGGAGATCGACAAGCTCCAGTCTGATAAGCAATGCTTCAAGTGTGGAAACACCGGGTGGAGCCGAGACCATAAATGTCCGACGGACAAGTCAAAATGGCTCCCCGTCAAACTTCCCCCGCGTAAAAAGCCCACCGTCCAACGACTACGTCAACTACTCGCAGAGGCAGAAAAAGAGGAGTTAGGAAAGGACACGAAGGTCGAAGAGGTAAAGGAGGAGAAGTTGTCAAAAGACGAGCCGGCGTCGAAATAAGTGATTCGACGGCGTCGGCAAAGGACTTAGTTTCCCCTGGTGCGCAATCATGTACTTGTAGTCGGACTTATACTACGTATGTAGGTACCCCGTGTTAGGATCGTGCCAATAGGATTGCGGCAGAAAGTGCACGTAGCGGAATGCCATGGGATGCGTCGGGCGTAGGCGAAGCTATTAGCAACGTCACCCCTGAGCCGAAGCCCTAAGATGGATATGGACAGAAGTCCGCGGAGTGGCAGGGACGAGGTAAGAGATAAGTCCAACGGATCGGAGTTCCGCGGACTGGAGAATGAGAGTTAGACTTAGAGTTAGAGAGAGAGAGATTTGGCTGAACCAAGTTGATATTCAAACTGAGTATCTACAGTGTAATTCTAAGGCTTATATACTAGTTAGGAGTCCGATCTAGTTCCTACTCAGAGTGGTCTACATTCTAGGGTTGTCGGAGGATGTATTCTACTGGTCGGTAGCCGATGGGGTCCAATGACATGTTCGCTACCAATGTCGGGCTATTGATAAATTGTAATGGAGAAGTGAAATATAAAATGGAATATGAAATGGAATATGAAATAGAAACTGGGAATTGGAATCCGTAGGATTCCGGGCTGTGGTTTGTTGGGTTGAGTGGAAGTTGGGTTTCCGTCGGCATGCTCGTTACAGTATCCCCCCCTTAGCGTTCTTGCCCTCAAGGATGCAGATCCCGATGGCCGGGTGTGACCGCATGGAATTTTTTCAGGTTGGTCATGTGGCTTTTCACCTCTTAGCTTTCTACCACCACCATCTCCTCTATTTTCTGAATTTCATCCTCGTCGTTTGTCATGTCGTCAACCATCGAGTACCGTGTTTCCATGATGCCCGAACCGTACGAGCCTGCCCTGATGCCCGAAGATATTCGGCCTGAAGACCTGGAAGCCTTTTATGACGAGCGGGACGCCACAGAGAAGGCTAGGGAGGATGCCGCGGAGGCTCATGAGGCCTGGAAAGCGCAGAAACAAAAGGAGGAAAAGAGGCGGGCTCTGGAGTTGGAACGGCGAGAGAAAAAATTGGGGCAGGAGAGGAAGGTTGCGGAGGCCAAAGCAAGGAAGGAGAGGGAGGAGCGGGAGGCCGCGGAGAAGAAACGGCAAGAGGAGGCAGAGGCTAAGGCAAGGGCAGAGGCGGCCACCGCGGAGCAGCGGAGGTTGGAAGAGGAGGCCAGGGCCAAGGCTTTGGTGGAAGCTAGCAAGGCTGTGGAGGCGGAGAAGGAGAAGGAAGATGGGAATGAGGGGAGCAAGGTTGGTAGCGGGTCCGACGGAGATGACGAGCGGGAGAAGGCCCCGAAGGAGAAGGCATTGAGAAAATTGGTAAAGCAGAGGAAGGATAGGAAGGGTAAGGGCAAGGCGACCAATTCGGAGGCCGCGGATGTTTCGAGGAAGCGTAAGATCAAGTCTAGTGCGGTGGTGGTCAGTGGGGAAGAGGAAGTCGCGGGGCCGTCGGGAAGGCCTTTGAAGAAATTGAAGACGGAGCCTGAGATGCAGGCGGACGATGAAGAATATAAGGGTAACGGTAAGTGACTTCCATAGGATCCCGTCGCTTATGCTGACTTGTTCCGTATAGAGCATTGTGGACGTTGTAAGACAGACAACGTAAGATGTTTCATTCGCCGTGGGCACACTTGCGAACGGTGCAAATTAAAGAAGAAAAAGTGTGTGTTTCCACAAGGTGAAAGTTTGGGATCCGCGGGGTCCAGTGAGGTCATCGACCTCCTACAAAAACTTTGCGACAAGATGGACGATTTCCAGGAAGGCTTGGAAAGGGTAGAGGGAAAGGTGGATTTCCTCGGAAGCCGCATTGATGACTTGGTCGACGATTTTCATGAGGGTGATGCTCCGGAGTGGCCATCGGATTTCGTTGAGGAGGAGTTTAGGGAGGAATGGGCAGCATCGAAGGTCGAGCTCGGAAACCTCAAGAACGTGAACTCGGAGGCCCTACAGATCGCGATGCGTATGCGACTTGACAAGGACATTGCCCAGTTGTGGAATGCCCACGTGATGGGTACCGAAACCCTCGATGCCGCGGATCCCTTCGAGGTCGCCAACATGCAAGTTTGGTATGGCTGCCTTGGGAAAGACGGTCTTCGATTGGCCATCAAACGTTGCGACCATTTCTTGGACACAAGGGACCAGTTCTATGCACTCGGAGGCCGTCGGATTGAGTGGGCATTGTGGAAGAGGTATTTGGAGGATGCAGACGAGTTTTTGGTAGAGGATTCCGAAGGGGAATTGGATCCTGAGGAGAAGAAGAGGGATGAGATGTGCCTGGGCACGGGTGCCATCGGCGTTCTGGCACTGGATGAGCTGGAGCTTCTTGTTATGAGTGATGAGGAGGAGGAAGGAAGTGGAAGAGAAGATAGGGTGGACGAGGATGTGGTGATGGGAGAGTTGGTGCACGCGGAATCCTAGGTGCGGTTCTTGGACTTGTATATATTTTTTGGATGTTGTCTTGTACACGGATTTTGAAGTGTGGGCCCCGATGGGCATAAATATATATATATATCTTGGCTTGTAGGCTTGAGTGAGTAAGAGGAAGAAGGAAAGCAAGAAATAGGTGCCCAATGGGCTCCATTCCCAATTAGGAAGGTAATTTGCAATAGTTTTCCAGGATTTGATTTGAAATTCGGAGAGCGGAGACCGTAGGGAGCCGATAAGTTATGAGTAGGTCAAGAAGCAATGGGCGAGGGTTTGAGGGAGACTTTGTGGATGGTGACTTTGGATAGCAGTCCTGGTTTGTCTGGGTAACGTTGGTGGAAGTCTTTTATATATTCGTCTGCGGAGAATTCTGTAGCGGGGATCCAGGCAAACTCTTCACCGGTACCTTCATAACCCAACCATTGGACTCAGTATAGGAGTGGACAGCGGAACCGACGGTCGAGTTTAGAGTCGAGGATTTGAGAGATCTCATACTGTTCTTCACCGTCGACTTCAACTGGAGGTGGTGGAGGTTGGGTACAGTTAGGGATAGTATTGGTCTCCACGGGTTCAAGTTGGGAGACATGGAACACAGGGTGGATGGAGCGGAGGTCTGACGGGAGTTTGAGAGTGAACGAGTGGGATCCTGGCTGAGCAATGATATCGAATGGTCCTAGGAATTTTTCGGCAAATTTCGCAGTAGGGCGAGTAGTTCTGATATGTTTGGAACTGAGGTAGACTTTGTCACCTACTTTGAAGTCAGGAGCCAGGGACCGCCGCTTGTCCGCTTGTAATTTGTAACGGGACTGAGCATAAGTGATTTCATCTTGAAGGAATTGGTGGAGTTTGTCGAGGTTAACGATGAAGTCACGGGCCCGAGCGGAGGCGATGTCGCGTTCAGGATGTACGGTGATATTGGGATGATAGCCTTTGTTAGCAAAGAATGGAGAGATTCCGGTGGAAGCGTTGGGAGCGTTGTTATAAGCAAACTTGGCAATGGGTAGTAAGGTATCCCAATTGTCTTGTTGATAGGAGCAGTAGATGCAGATGTACTGTTCCAGAGTTTGGTTAGCGCATTCAGTTTGTCCGTCGGCCTCTGGGTGATATCCGGAAGTGAAGTGAAGCTCCATATCCAAGGCTTTGGCAAGAGCGCGAGTGAACTGGGAGACAAATTCGGAGCTGCGGTCAGAGGTTATATGATTGGGGACGCCATGTTTTGTGAACACATGGTTAACGAATAATCGAGTGAGCTCTTCAGAGTTGATGGTATCGTGGGTAGGAATGAAAATTGCTTGCTTACTTGCGCGGTCGACCACTACAAGGATAGCAGTGAATCCATTGGAATCCGGTAATTGTTCGATGAAGTCCATGGAGATGGAATCCCACGGGTGTTCTGGGACCGGCAATGGTTTGAGTAAGCCAAAAGGGCGGTGTCTAGGTGTTTTGTTATGTCCACAGGTAGTGCAAGATTTGACGTAGTGGCAAACGTATTCACGCATCTGTGGCCAGGTGTAATTCCATCGGACAAGTTCGAGAGTCCGATTTTGACCAAAGTGACCTGCCAAGATGTGGTCGTGATTGTTTTGGAGAACGCGAAGACGGAGATCATCGGTGTCCGGGACATAAATGCGACTGTCAAGACGTAGTAGTCCTGATTCGTCCATGGACCACCGAGAGGAGTTGGAAGGGGAAGATGCGAGTTGGAAGCCTTCAGTGGAAGTGGAATCCAACGGCTGTGCATTCTTGATATCAGAGTGGAGCTTGTCGATGTCCATGATAGCACTAGCGCGTAAGACCGGACCTTCAAGGAATGTAGCGCGGAGTGAAGCGGAGAGTTGTTCTTGAGTGAAAACAGGTCGGAAATTGTGAGGGTTGACTTGAGCATATTGACTATCCCCCTCTTTAGGGTAGACGTCCCATCGTCTAGTGAGGGCATCCGGTTTCCCACCAAGTTTACCCGGTCGGAACCGAATAACAAGGTTGAATTGAGAGAGGAATTCGGACCAGCGTACTTGACGTCGAGTAAGGACCTTGGTAGTAGAGAAGTACTCAAGGTTCTTGTGATCTGTAACGACATCAACGGCTTCCGCGGAGCCTTCAAGGTAGTGGCGCCAGTATTTGAAAGCTTCGAAGATGGCTAGAAGCTCTTTATCGTGCGTATCGTAGTTGAGTTCGGCACCATGGAGACTCCGGGACAAGAAGGAGATGGGATGGATCTCACCATCCTCAAGGTAAATGGATAGGATGGCAGCAATAGCGTAGTCGGACGCGTCAGTTTCCACAACCAGTTGGCAGTCGGGAAGCCAGTGGGTGAGGATAGGAGCATGAGTAAAAGCCTGCTTCAACTCATTGAAAGCGGATAGGCATTCGTCATCGAATTTCCATGGAGTTCCTTTGCGAGTGAGTCGTGTTAAGGGCAGGACGATCTTGCTGTACTCATGAATAAAACGGTGGTAGAAATTAGCGAAGCCGAGGAAGGATTGGATATCCTTGACTTTCCGCGGAACCGGCCAGTCAGTAATAGCTTTGACCTTGTCTTCAGACATGCGTAAGCCTTCGGGCGAGAGAATGTAACCAAGATATTCGACGGAGTCCCAATGGAATTCACATTTGGAACCCTTGCAGTAGAGGCCATTAGCCCTGAGTCTGTGAAGGACTTCGCGTACGCGTTTTCGGTGATCCTCGGGATTGTCAGAGTAGATAAGGATGTCATCAAGGTATACGATGACAGATACATCGAGCATATCGGAAAAGATGTCGTTGACGAAGCATTGGAAAGCTGTGGGAGCGTTAGTGAGTCCAAATGGCATGACACACCATTCAAAGGAGCCGTAGCGGGTCCGAAAAGCGGTTTTCCATTCATCACCCTCAGCTATGTGGACGAGATGGTAGGCATGACGAAGGTCTAGCTTGGTGTAGAGACGAGCGGAACGCGCGGAATCGAGAAGGTCGGAAATGAGGGGCAACGGGTAATGGTCTTTTTTAGAGATTTTATTAAGGCCACGATAATCTACACAGAGTCTAAGTTCACCGGTTTTCTTCTTGACAAACAGTACCGGAGCTCCGTGCAGAGAGTGGGAAGGAGTGATGAAACCATTACGGATGTTATCGTCAATAAACTCGCATAAGGCCTTTAGTTCGGATTCAGAAAGGGAATAGATGGGTCCGAGTGGAGGGGTGGAGCCTTCCTTGATATTGATCTTGAGGTCGTAAGGGCGATGCTCAGGGAGCTTTTCAGAAAGGGAATCACTGAATACATCAGCAAATTCATGGTACTCTGGTGGGACATCAGATAAGTTAGCGGGAGCCGCGGAGGTTGCCTTGCCCTTAACACTAGGCATAGAAGGCTGCAATGTGAACTGCTGAGCCCCTTCTTCTGCACAAGCTCAGACAAAAGTGGCAGCCGATATAATAGATATCTTGGGGGCAGCCAAAGCACCAAAGGAAGGAATGGTAGGGTAGGAATAGATAGGTTCATAAGGCGGCGGAGCCCGTCGGGATCTCGATTTTGGGGTGGAAGATGATGATTGGGATGGTTGGATTGGACTGGAAGAGTCCGAGTGGACTGGCACATGTGTGTCAGCAGCCACGGAAGTGCTTGATGAAGAAACAACCGATAATGGTGAACGGAAAGTGATACTGTGCTTTACCCAGTCAATCGACGGATTGTAGCGGGAGAGCCAGTTGTATCCCAGAACGACATTACAAGATGAATCTAGACGAGTGACGTAGAAGTCAATAGGAAGGATGTCTCCGGAAGGGAAACGGATTGGAAGGGAAATGGATTGGGAGATGCGAGATCTGATGGAGCCATCGAGAAGCCGAAGTTGGACAGGTGGGATAGATTTGGTAAGCAGATTGTGATCCTCAACATACTTCGAATCAACAAAGCAGTGGCTAGAGCCAGAATCAACGAGTGCAAGAAAACAAAGGATAGTAGAAATGGGTGAACTGTCGGACTCCGATCCGGAGCCGACTTCAGACAAGAGAGAGACAGTTAGGGAATGATTGGAAAGAGCGGCAGCGTTGAGGGTTACGATCTCCAGTGCACTGTGACAGTCAATGCAACCCTGTCCTAGTGCGGAGGATACAGGGTTGCTCTCTAGTTTTCCGATTCCGATGGAACTGTTTCAATAGAGGCAGTGGACTCGGGAGTAGGGGCAGGAGTAGCTGCAGCAGCATGGCCCTGAGCGGAGGCCACGGCTTTGCGCTTGTTGCAATCTTCGGTCTTGTGCTTACCTCCGCAGAACATGCAGAGGTTATTCTTCTGACGGCGGTCCTTTTCTTCTTGAGTAAGATGGCCGTCTTTGCCTAGCTTGTCAGTGTAGGGCTTAGGGTTGGAAGAGGAAGAGTTGTTGGGGGAAGACGAAGATGATCCCGCGGAGCCCGAATGAGAGGACTTTTGGCTCACGGAGTTGGAGTTGGGAGCCGAAGAGTTAGAACCCTTCACCTTGTTGCTGTTGCTGGAAGAGGAAGATGGGTTACTGCGATTTTCTCGGGAGATTTCGGCTTTCTGAGTCCAGTAGCGAGCGTCGAGCTCTTGAGCGAGATTCTGCATATCACGGAGATTATTGGGTTTTCCGTGGTGGGCCATATCATCCTTGATGCGAGAGCAAAGGCCACGGTAGAAGGCATGACGAAGGGAGTTGTCACCGTAGCCAATAATGGCAGCATACTGATTGAATTTGACAATATACTTCATGATGTGGTCTCCGTCGTGCATCCGAAGGTTTTCCAGTTCATCTTCAGCATCTCCGACGGCATCGAAGGGGCCGAAGTTGGTTCGGAGTTCTGAAAGGAAGGCGGCATAGGAGTATGCCCAGGCAGGAGGGTTGTGGTGATTAGGGTGGAGGATATCTGGTTCGAACCAGTCGAGTGCGACACCGGAGAGGAAGGAGATGGCGTAGTTGACTTTGGCCATGTCCAAGCGGAACGCGTCGGGACAGTCATTGAAGTTTAACTGGAGGGAGACAATGAAGGCTTTGAGTTTTCGGGAGTCCGAACCATCGAAGGTATCTGGTTCCTTGACCTTGGTGCGTACAGCACGTTGTCGATTGCCATTGACAGCATCGGAGACGCTGCGGAGGACATTCATAAGTTGAATGAGGATCTGGGCGTCGTTATTGGGAGGATTAGGGTTGTTACCAGGATTGTTGTTAGGTCCTCCTCCAGGACCGCCGGGACCACCAGGACCTCCAGGGCCACCTGGATTGGGTGGGCCACCGCCAGGATTTCCTGATGGGTTTCCGCGGCCATTCATTGGCATGTGAGGGGGGAATTCCCCGTCTTCCGAACCTTGGTCATCGTCGTCATCCCGACCTGGGATGTCATCGAACAGAGAGGTAGTTGGGTTCTGTGGGGGGTTGCTTCGATACTCACCCCAGCCATTGGATTCTGATCGCTGGGCTAGGAAGGGGTTAGGCGATCAGTTAACATCGGATTGGCGAGCAGTGAAGCCACTGTGAAGGTAGGTTTCCCTATGGGATTGTTGGTGAGGGGCAGAATCCGATCCAAAGAGAAGGGGACCCTCTTTTGAAGCAGAGGCAGGGATATCGTCCATGGTGTAGGTTCGGTTGTTGACCGTGGAGTTGCGGCTGGTTTCTGGAGGAACAGTGAAAGTAGAAGACATGGTTAGGAAGAAATTTCGACTCAAGGGTTTGAGTTCGAATATACTGTTAGGATCGTGCCAATAGGATTGCGGTGGTAAGTGCACATAGCGGAATGCCACGGGATGCGTCGGGCGTAGGTGAAGCTATTAGCAACGTCACCCCTGAGCCGAAGCCCTAAGATGGATATGGACAGAAGTCCGCGGAGTGGCAGGGACGAGGTAAGAGATAAGTCCAACGGATCGGAGTTCCGCGGACTGGAGAATGAGAGTTAGACTTAGAGTTAGAGAGAGAGAGATTTGGCTGAACCAAGTTGATATTCAAACTGAGTATCTACAGTGTAATTCTAAGGCTTATATACTAGTTAGGAGTCCGATCTAGTTCCTACTCGGAGTGGTCTACATTCTAGGGTTGTCGGAGGATGTATTCTACCGGTCGGTAGCCGATGGGGTCCGATGACATGTTCGCTACCGATGTCAGGCTATTGATAAATTGTAATGGAGAAGTGAAATATAAAATGGAATATGAAATGGAATATGAAATAGAAACTGGGAATTGGAATCCGTAGGATTCCGGGCTGTGGTTTGTTGGGTTGAGTGGAAGTTGGGTTTCCGTCGGCATGCTCGTTACACCCTGTACGAACAATATACCAATTCTTTTGCCACGTTATCAGTTGAAGAGACTAAGAATGAGGAATCGCAAAACGCCTATGGCGTAGGAGGGGATTTCCGCTGTCCTACGCAGTCAGCGATGGACAATGAACCCCTAGGGGCCGGTCCACCTCAGACACCCCCGCTTGACCGAACGGGGGAAACACTGGAGAACCCAGTTAGCGCCTCAGGTCAAGACAAGACGGACACCAGACGTGGTGGTCGTCGCCCCGGCAGGGAGAATTGGCCGACGACTCCGACGGGTGGGCCCTCCCTTCAGGCCATCCCTCCCGTCAGTGGCGGAAAAGCAGCTGAGGCTGGGATCCAAGGGGACCACCTGCATTTAGTAGTGGTCTCGTCCGCAAACGATGTCGACCCCCTCGGTGAGCCGATATGTGTGCGGCTGCCTCGAGTTTCTGAGAGTACCGCCGGCGTTAGGAATGAGGGTGAGTACCGGATCAGTGTGGAGGTTACAACGCCACGTGCAAGCGCCCTTGGCCAGGGCTGAACGCAGGGCAGCGAGCCCTCCTCCACCCACTCGTCGGAAGGTGACCAAATGCCGCCGAGGGGCCTTTTCGACCAGCCCAGTGACCAACTGCCACCTCGAGGCAAGAAACCCCCAGTTTCATTGGAGGAGGTTGAAGACGAAGAAGCATACTTACGGTCGGATATCCCGACCACTACGTGACCAGGGAAGTCTCCTGTGACCCCCGGACCCGAGTTACTGCCCGAAACCAAGAAAGCGGTCGTAGAGACGTACTACGAGCCGTTCGGTACCCACTGGACTCGACGTGCACTGCGACTCACCAAAACCGAGTCCGCTGCATTCGCTACCCTTAACCGCTGGATACACCCCCAGTGAACGGGAGAAGTGACAGTTGAGTTATGGGAGTCGTTAAAAGAACAGCCCGAGACAGCGACGGAGGCGAGAGACAAATGGCAGTGGATGGAGGACCTGAAGAAGCCGCCCATGTATATATGAGGAAGGAAGGGGCGTAATGTATCAATCAAAGTACAGTTGGAAACGCTAGACACTCGTGAGATACATCCCTTGAAGGCGCTCATAGACAGCGGAGCCACCGGCAGTTCGATAGACCGAGCCTGGGCCCAGAGTCACGCCCTCAACCTCAAAACAGTGGCCCGACCCGTCCCGGTCTATAATGCCGACGGCACTCGAAATAAAGGAGGTGACATCACCGAGTATGCTGAAGTACGGTTACGGATAGGAGACCACGTAGAAAGGATCAAACTTGCCGTAGTGGACCTAGGCACCACTCTGTTGTTCTTGGGACACGATTGGCTACAGAGACATAACCCACTAATCGATTGGGACACCGGGGCCGTCACACTAGCCCAGTGCACCTGTCGAAAGGTCCCTTTTGCGCTCCCTGACACGGATCCTTCTTCACAATGGGAAGAGTACAAAGAAGGAGATACTATCCTGGTCATAGACTTTGAAGAAGTGTTTCATGTCCGAGCAATGGGCACTAAAGCCAATGAATTAGCAGCCCAAGCTAATGCCCGGAAAGTTACGAAGTCCTTCGAAGAGATAGTACCCAAAGAGTACAGGGACTTCGAAGATGTTTTCGCAAAGGAGAACTTCGATGAACTACCCCCGTGGAAACCTTGGGACCATGCCATCGAATTAATCCCCAATGCCAATGCCAATCTGGACTGTAAAGTCTACCCCCTTAATCCTACGGAGCAAGAGGAGTTGGACAAATTCCTGGATGAAAACCTTTCCACCAGCCATATACAGGCGTCGAAGTCCCCCATGGCGTCCCCTTTCTTCTTTGTTAAGAAAAAGGACGGGAAACTTCGCCCGGTCCAGGACTATCGTAAACTCAATGAGATGACCATCAAGAATCGATATCCATTACCGCTCATTGGGGAACTGATGGATCGGCTGAAGAAAGCCAAATACTTCACCAAGCTAGACGTGCGGTGGGGGTACAATAATGTTAGGATCAAACAAGGGGACGAATGGAAAGCCACCTTTCGAACTAATCGCGGCCTCTACGAGCCCCTCGTCATGTTCTTTGGACTCACTAACTCCCCCGCCACTTTCCAATGGATGATGAATGACATTTTCAAAGACCTCATAATGGCCGGGGAAGTGTCAGTTTATCTGGACAATATCCTAATCGCGTCTAAAACCAAGGAGGACCATAAATGCATTGTGCGTAAGGTACTCCAAATCCTTCGTGACAATAAGCTATTCCTGAAAGCGGAGAAGTGCGAGTTTGAAGTCGAAGAGACCGAGTACCTAGGCGTCCTCATTAGCGAGGGGAAAATTCGCATGGACCCGGTAAAGATTGCCGGTCTATTAGACTGGCCGACCCCTTCTAAGAAGCAGGAACTACAATCGTTCCTGGGGTTCTGTAATTTTTATCGACAATTCATTCGTGATTATAGCAAGCACGTGAAACCTCTCACCGTTCTTACAGGGAAGGTGGAGTGGCGGTGGGAGGAGGCTCAACAAAAGGCATTCGAAAAGCTAAAAGAGCTGTTCCGCGAGGATGTGGTTCTCACCATTCCGCTCGACGAAGGGAAATTCCGGGTGGAGGCAGACTCTAGTGAGGGAGCAGTGGGAGCGGTACTGTCCCAATGGCAAGAGGAGAAATGGCGACCCATGGCCTTTTTATCCAAGGCCTTATCGGTCACTGAATGGAACTACGAAATTTATGACAAGGAACTCCTTGTGATTATGATCACGCTGGAAGAGTGGCGCCAGTACCTTATGGGTGCACGAGAAAGTTTCAAAATCTGGACGGACCATTCTAACCTCCAATACTTCCGAGAGCCCCAGAAGCTCAATCAGCGCCAAGCTCGATGGGTGACCGAGCTAGCAGAATACCAATTCACCCTGCACCATAAACCTGGGGCTCAGAATCGCAAGGCGGATTTATTGTCGAGACGGGCAGACCATAATCAAGGAAAGGACGACAACAAGGACGTCACAGTGCTGAAACCTGAACATTTCCGAGCTCTTGTCATGCCCACCGAAGAGGAGCTGCACGAAAAGATCAAACTGGCCACTCACGACATGCGCAAGTGGGACAGGGGTATTTCCGACTCCCTTAATCATGAAAAGGGAATCTCCTGGGACCAAGACTTGCTGTGGTACGATGGGCGTATCTACGTTCCCTCCGACAGACGTCTACGAGGGGAGATTTTAGCCCTAAGGCATGATCACGTAACTGCAGGTCACCCAGGGATAGAAAAGACGAAAGAGCTCGTCCTGCGAGACTATTGGTGGCCCTGAATGCGTCGGGAAGTAGAAGCCTACGTAAAGGGGTGTGAGGTCTGTCAACGAACTAAGGCGGATCACCGTCCCAAGAAGGCACCCCTCCATCCTAATGAAGTACCGGATCAACCTTGGACTCACATATCGGTCGACATGATTACCAAACTCCCAAATTCAAAGGGGTTTGACTCCATCCTAGTGATTGTTGACCGGTTCTCCAAGACGATTATACCTATCGCATGCACCGAAGAGCTTACCTCCTTAGGGTTCGCCAAAATCTTGAGGGATCATGTCTACATGCCCTACGGAGTACTACCGGAGAAGGTTATTTCAGATCGAGGCGCTATCTTTGTCTCGAAATTCATGAAGGAGTTTTACAAGCTCGTACAAATCGAGGGTAACCCGTCTATGGCCTACCATCCGCAGACTGACGGACAGACGGAGAGAGTCAATCAGGAAATAGAAAAGTACCTCAAGATGTTCGTTAATCACCGACAAGACGATTGGAGCGACTGGTTACCGCTCGCCGCCTTTACCCACAATAACTGAAAACATTCGGCCACAGGATACTCCCCCTATAAGGTAGTCTTCGGGAGAGACGGGCAGGTAATCAAGACCTCCCAACGACCAGAAGCCGTCCCGGCGGCGTCCAAATTAGTGAAGGGAATTAAAGAAGTTCAAGAGAAAGCGAAGGAGTCCTTGGAACACGCTGCTGAGTCGATGAAAAAGGCATACGATAAGCATAAGGACAAGGCCGTGGAATACGAAGTGGGTGACAAGGTATGGTTGGATTCCACCAACCTGCACCTTCCTCGCCCTACGAAGAAGCTCAGCGATTGACATGTAGGACCCTTCGTGATCCTCGCGAGGAAAGGCGCCTCAGCTTACGAACTCAAACTACCGACTGGCTGGAAAATTCACAACAGGTTCAATGAGTCCCTTCTGACTCCATATCACACCCCCGAGTTCCCTGATCAGCCGCATCCTGAAAGGCCACCGCCGGAACTAATTGAAGAGGAAGAGGAGTATGAGATAGAAGAGATCGTGGGAGAACAAGACAAAGTCATCGGTCGTGGACGAACACGATGAACTATAACCGAATACCTGGTGAAATGGAAGGGATACCCAATAGAGGAAAACTCTTGGGTAAAACGTTCGAATATGGCCAATGCAGAAGAACTCGTTACCGACTACGAGGCCCGAGTTCAGAAAATGGTATGGAAAGTAAACGACAAGGAAAAAACCGTTGGGACTGATGATAAGATACTGCCAAATACCCTCTATCATTATCACGACCCCAACACCCCTTGTGTCACAGATATCATCACAGTACCCTCGTCGCAATGCACAGCAATAGCCCATTCGGAGGAACTAGATGGACTAATCGAGGGGGAAGTCGACGGAATTTCCGCAGACAACGAATACAGCGACGCCGAAGACGAAGTCAATCTTCAAAACCTGGAGCGTATTCATGAAAATTGGAATACCGAGGACAAAGATGATGATGATGATGTACCATCCTTTTATTCTATTTCACACCACTCCTCCTCCAACGAAGACGAATGGGACTCTAACAGCTCATTCGGGACGAACGAGTCTTAGGGAGGGGGTAATGTTATGGT